>NC_132879.1:13584618-13684618 GCF_030463535.1 Salminus brasiliensis
CCACACTACCACACCCCAAGAGAAGGGATGACTAAGGGCCTGGCTCAAGGGCCCAACAGTAGCACAATATCCCCGCTCTGAGCCACCACTGCCCATTTGTTAGATATATAATTCAATATTTGGATGCAGAAGCCACTTTTTCCATGATCTGTGTAGTCCACTATGTAGAGAGGAAAGAGACAAGAAAGATTAGTTGCTATCCATGTAACAGCAAAAGCAACATCTTCCAAACAGATCTTGGCTGTTCATTATTAGAAAAGGGAGTGGGGGGTAAAAACAAACACACAAACAACCCCCCTCCATCCCCACAACCCATAGCATTTTAATTTGTCTTATTTATCTTATTTATATATTCCATACTTTACTACCTCAGTGCTGTTTCATGTTTCATGTGCGTTGTATGCTGTCTGCATATAATGTCACAGCATGTTAAATTTCTCTGCACCTTAGTATCAATACCTACCTGTTAAATATATATGCACCTTACACTTATTACCTCTACTCAGAATTGAGTCGTATTTATTGTATTTATTGTTCTGTGTTGCACGTTGCACTTTCTGCAGTCTGTCCTGTACTGTATTGTTTTTATTCTTGTTTTGTTCCATGTTGTTCTGGAAAAAAGTAATTTCATTTCACTGTGTACTTGTACAGAGCAGAAATGACAATACAAGCCACTTGACTTGACTAGATCCCTCTCATTAAGGTCGCTTGACTATGAATCAGATCTAAATTGGAAAATCTTCTATTTGTGCACAAGTTTACACAAGTTTCAGGCACAAGTTTTCAAGGCAGGAAATATTTGGATTTGGGTCACTAAATTCTGGTAACGGTAATATTTCTGCTGCCCCCTGCAGGCCAGTGTTGGAGGTCGTGTGCGCCTAATGATGACCGGAGCTGCCCCAGTTTCTGCATCTGTGCTGACCTTCCTGCGTGCGGCACTGGGCTGCCAGGTCAGTTAAAAAACGCACCCACACACTTTGCTTTTTTATGTAGTTGATCTGTTTTCAGTTACTTCTGGCAGTGTGTAGATTAATCTGGTCTTTATTGCTGTTCAGTTTTATGAAGGTTATGGACAAACAGAGTGTACGGCTGGCTGCTCAGTAACCTTGTCAGGAGATTGGTCTGCAGGTATAATCATGCACACTTTCTCGAATGTATATTTATTTATATCTCTTTTGCCTTCTTTCTGTTGTTATCTGGTTCATGTTTTTTAACTGATTTATTGCAGGTCATGTTGGACCTCCCCTTCCCTGTAACTATGTGAAGCTGGTAGACGTTGCTGAGATGAACTACCTGGCTGTCAATGGAGAAGGAGAGGTGTGTTTATCAGTCATACTAGAAGCGACCGGTTTAAGCTGTGATAAACTGTCTTCTTTGTTTTATTAATTTGACCATTGACTGTGCGTACTTGTGAACGCTAGGTTTGTGTGAAGGGGACCAATGTGTTCAAGGGATATCTGAAAGACCCAGAAAAGACTGAAGAGGCCATCGACCAAGACGGCTGGGTCCACACAGGAGATATTGGCAGGTGGTTGCCGGTGGGTTTCACTTGAAAGTTCACGCATCACATGAACAAAGTGATGTTCCTCATATAAACCCGGTGTGCTCCAAGTTTCGTGTTCACCAGAATCTCAGCATATTTCTCTCTCAAGGTTTCTTCCTTCAGTGTGAGGGAGTTTTTCCCTTGCCACTCTTGCCTTTGGCTTGATCAAAATAGACCTTGGCTTGGCCCCAGATCTCTGTAGAGCTGCTTTGTGACATTGGTTGTGAAAAGCACAATAGAAATACATTTGAATTGGATTTAATGAATTTTTAACTAGTTATGCACCTGGCCATTCATGGTTGTAATGTTGATGCTGAAATTCTATAACTAGACTGATTTATGGAACTTGTTCACGTCTGTATTTTTGATTAGAGGTGGTTATGATGGGTTTCGGGGCAAAATCAACAGAAAATGTTAAATCAGAAAATCCTTTATGCAAAAAAGCTTGAGCAGTTAAACAGCCTGATTTATTGGTGATCCACTGGAAAAATAACTAATTTTAAAGCTTGGCAATTTTTAACGGGCAAATGCTCCCTATGCTTTATTTTGTCTTATTATGTTCAATTATATCATTCTGTGGGTTAATATTCTAAACATTATTCATTTAATATGACAATTGACCATGACCATTTTCCATCCTTTTGATTCTTTTATTAGAATTAAATATGCAATTTTTAATTGCTACTATACATTTCAGAAATATGTAAATGGCCTCCGATTTGAAAAATGTAGTTTCACAATGAATGAGTTTTTGCTGTGCCTAAGTGGAGGTTCGTTAAGGTACTTGTTGAGCCCTGTACACAGTCCAAGATAACTGTTGATCCTATAAAGTTCACTTTTTGTGCTACAGATACAGCCTTAAAACTGTTGAAGTGTCACGTTAAAAAAAAAAACTAGGTTTTCTCGTTACGCTCAGCAAGGCTTCGGTTTACGGATCCCGTCCTTTAACAAAAAGAGCATGCAGGTTACGTCCTGAGCAGGGTTGCTTCATTTTAATTTATTGAATATATGGACCGCAGAGTAAATGGTCCATTTTCATAAAAGGAAAAAAAAGAAGAATTAAAGCCCAAAATATTCAGTTTTACACATTTAAAACAAGTTAACTCCAGATTTTAGTGTTGCAAATGATGGTGGTATTATAAAAGAAACAATGGTATCATGAAGCCTGTCTTTTTGTCTGCTAATAGAATGGCACTCTGAAGATCGTTGACCGTAAGAAGCACATCTTTAAGCTTGCTCAGGGAGAGTACATCGCCCCTGAGAAGATTGAGAACATTTATGTTAGGAGTGAAGCTGTGGTCCAGGCTTTTGTGCACGGAGACAGTTTACAGGTAAGTTGAGAAGGTGCTCCCTTATGATGCTTGAGAACATAAGCATATTGTTAAATGCCAGTGTATATGCCAGTAAATAAATGGAATAAGTTCAACTTTAAGTACATTATTTTTGTATAGGTGTGAGGAAATATAAAAGTTTGCAGTGCAGTTCTACAAAAACATTTTTGCAGGTTTGGTCAGTGTGAACAGAAGCATATAGAGAAAAATTTTAGACTGGTTAACATCATGCAGATGGTTTCCAGCAAAGGTTTCCTTGGGATAGCGTTAGTCATTTTAGCTGTATGGTTAATTAGTGAGTTTGTACATTTGTTTATATATTTGTTCCTATTGCCTCTAGCAGAAATTAAACTTGTATATTGGTTCTCTTCCACAGTCCTGCCTGATAGCCATCATTGTTCCGGACCCAGATTTCTTGCCTGCCTGGGCCAGTAAAAAAGGTTTTAAGGGTTCTTATCAGGAGCTCTGCAGCAACAAGGTAAATAATGTGCATCTACAGCAGTTGATTCTGTTGGATTAGTACTTCATTCGTGTTTGGACATGTTTGTTGTCTAAAGTTTCAGTCCGTAGTTTTGCTCTGGATCTCTGAGGCTAAGGTAGCTAAGAAGTAATGGAAGCCTACACTGTCCAAATGTTTGTGGACACCCCTTTTAACGAATGCATTCAGCTACTTTAAGTTGCACCCTTTACTGACACAGATGTCTCTGGAATGATTGTGCTCCATCCAGTGCTTTTGGGATGAGGGTGATGTGGTAATCATCAACATCCTGACCTCTCTGGCACTGTTGTTGCTGAATGCAATCAAATCCTCATAGCAATGCTCCAGAGTCAAGTAGAAAGCCTTCCCTGGACAGCAGACAGAGTTACTCCAACATTTTTTTAAATGTAGCTCCATTGCAAAACTGAAGAAACAAACATCAGACCTCAAACATGTCATGGACTAATAATATGTGAGAATAATATGTGAATTCTTTACGGCACTATTTCCTTAGATATTCCATTGGTTACCCCATCAGCCAAGAACTTTAATCGATCAGAAAATGTCTCATTTTTATATTTTATTTCAATCTGTGTGAAAAACCACTGTGAAATGTCTAGAGAATGGGATTGCAACAGTAAAAAAAATTTTTTTTCTTATTTCATTGCAGGCAGTGAAAAATGCCATTTTGGAGGACATTGTTAAATTGGGCAAAGAAAGTGGACTGAAGTCTTTTGAACAGGTGAGTCTTTGGGCTTTTTCATGAACAGTAACCGCATTTTGATGCGGAGCAAAACAAGTGCTCCGTGATCCTTGAGAAGAGGTGGTCTCGGCCCGGCCCCTAATGAACTCTGGAGCGGCTCGTAGTGGTGAGAATGTGATCTGACCTCTATCCGACTATCAGGTGTACCCCCGCAAGTTTGAGCTAAACAGCTCCCGTAGCCAGGTGTTAAAACCTGCTATACTAATAATGCATTCTCACTGCAGTGCCAAGGAATGTGTTACTGTGGGTTTTTATGGTTAATTATAATTACCACATGGCAAAATGAATGAAGAATTAATAAGTGGATCTTATTAGGACATATTCATAACACTGTAAATGACAGGCACAGTCTAATCATCTTCTTCTTAAATTGTATTTTATACATAGCACTGAATGAAATGCCAAACATTGCAACATTATATCGCAATTAAATTAAAAATACTTAAAATAACAGCTTGAGTCATTGTGATCCTCCACTTACTGTAGTAGGGAAGTGTTTTGTACTCCTCTCACTATAAAAATAAAAGATGTAGAGTCTATAGTCTTATTCGAGTAGATCTTACTCCTAACGTTATAACTATTCATCTTTTATTTACAGTGCGATGAGTAGAATACTTTTCTCCCTATTTGTATATCTATTTCTAGACTATTTACACTATATCCTCCTAAATGTGGCCCTTCCTCATAACCCCCAAAAAATCCATATCCTACCTATTGTGAGACTAACCACTATAAAACCTGCTCTGCGTTTAATCTGATTTTAATCTGATCTCTGATCCAATGTGTTTTAGGTGAAGGACATCGCTCTGCACACAGAATTGTTCTCAGTCCAAAACGGCCTTCTCACGCCAACCCTCAAAGCCAAGCGCGCTGAGCTCAGAAACCACTTCAGGCAGCAGATCGACGATCTCTACTCCAACATTCACATATGAAACCCTGACCCTGTAGTTTAAAGGAATACTGACAATGAGTGAAAGCCAATGGGAGTTGGGTCTTTCATTCATTGTTGACTATGGTAACACTTTTGGGTGAAGTATTCCTTTAGAGAGTCATCCTCAGTGAGGAACCATGCCTTCTCAATGACACACATCCAATGCCTTTCATATATCACGAAGGAGAAATCCATGGTCTCCGGCTACCCTAAAGAACATCATACCTCACATTCGACATAATGTCCTCGGTTTGGTGCTAGATGGGTAGTGGGAGACTTTGATAAAGAACATTTTCTCTAACACTTGAAACAGATTTGCCCAAGACATTTGCAGTTATTTTGGGCTTTTTAAAGATTTTCATATTCAAAAGAACTTCTAAAGATGTTGCTTGAGTGCTAGACTGCGCTTCTGTGATGTTTGATGGCTGGTTTTCTGCCTTAGTGGTTCTGACGTTCGGCCCATTCTGTGCAAAATCTACCCGGCAGAAAAGCATGTATTAGCAAGTGAAAGCAGCTTCAATACAGTATGAATAACTAATATTTCTCATTCTGAGAACATTAAAATGTAATACAATGCATCATCGCTGTCACACCAAAACCTTGTACTTTGCACTTTGACCTTTAAATTGCGTCAAAATAGAATATTGTCCAAAAAGAAGCTGTCCAAAATTATTGGAATTTTTACTTTGACTTTTTCATTTTCTCTCATAGGTTTTTCTCTTCTCCTATTAAGTTGCCGTTTTGAAGATACAAGGTTTTTTTGTGGTGATCTACAATATATGTATATTTCTAGATATTATTACATATTTTAGGTGATTTTATCCAGTGAAATGATCTTTGTGCACTGACTGATCATTTTGCCCATTCTAAGAAATAACATGAAGAACGAAGAATGAACTGCCAGTGCAGTAACGTAATTACACTTGATGAAATCACTCTATATAGGTGGCTATAAATAGATTTAATATTCTTCAAACAATAATGAAGTGTTAGAGAATATTAAGCATTTTTTCACTCCTTATAGGCAGCATGGACAACAAAAACCCAAATACAGACATTCTTAGTGTAATCTTCATGACGTGTAGGAAATATTGTATATAGAGTGGCATGCAAAACGTTGAAAACCCCTGGTTGCTAGAATAGTAAAAGATGAGCCGCCTTAATGTTAAGCATTTACAGTTTAAGAAGTACTGAAATGGGGAAAAAGGGGCCCGAAGCAAACGTTTGGGTACCCTGCATGGTCAGTACCCTGCATGGTCACCCCCAATCACAACTCATAAACACTTTTTTTTTTTTTTCACTTCCCACTTGCTTGCTTGAATGTTTTATATTTTAACTTGAGGTGTTTTGGAGATCTGCTTATCTTCTACTCAATGAACAATTCATAGTAACAAGAAATCTCGACCAGGGATGGCCAAAACTTTGCACCGCTGTATATCTGACCTGGAAAGTGGGCAGTTCTAAAAACACTCCTGAAAGAATGGAGTTTTGAGGCTCTGATTGGTTCACTGGACTGGTAGTGCTGCTAACTGCTCAGCTATAATGAACTGTACTGGTACCCGGGCAATCATGGCCATGGTGCCATTATGCGTTGTGCTATTTATTGGCAGTATGCATATCCATAGCCATGTGTTGATATTTTTGTTAAGCGTGTGGGTATTTTTATGTCTTTTGCTGCTTTGTTTTAAGAAGGATCCTTAGCTTTCATTCCTACAGCTACATCCAGACATTGTGGATATGACTTTGCAAGAAACGAAGCTCAACATTCAGCTATTTATATGGTTTTAATATTGCTACATGGTGTAAAGGTACAGTGATGACATTGACATTTCTAGATACTTTGTACATGCCTGATGTGAAAGAGTTTCTGAACAAGCTGGGTAAAAATGCAGCTAGAAGTTTCAACCCCTTTTTTCTGGCTTGGTTAAAATCTTCAGATGTACGTAATACTGTTTTATCTGATCAGTCCGAGGTGATGTGTGAAAAATATAATGCAGAATCTGTACAGTAAAGATTTGTAAACACTATCTGTCCGACACCACAGCCCCACTGTTATCACATACCTGGACTCGTTTGATATGAAGGGCTTTGTGAAACTCCAGAAGATGTTTATTAAGCAGTGTGGTGTCACTTGCATCACAATATGGTGTGTGTGTGTGTGTGTGTGTGTGTGTGTGTGTGTGTGTGTGTGTGTGTGTGTGTGTGTGTGTGGAATGAAAGGGAAATATGCAAATGAATTGTGCTGTTTATGTAAATGTCAACAATGAATGCCGTAAATATGTGCTTCATGTAAAAAGATGTACATGACTGAAATTAAATGTGATTATCTGGAGTAAATTGTCAGTTATTGGCATTAAAAAACATCAAAGCTGTCTGGGACTGGAGGGGTTTTGGTGTGCCTACGCTATATGGACAAAAGTATTGGGACACCTGCTCATTGTTTCTTTGATGTCTTTGAAATCAAGGGTATTAAAAAGAGTTGATCCTGCTTTTGTTGGAGTAACTGTCTCTACTGATCAGAGAAAGCTTTTTCTAATAGATTTTGGAGCATTGCTGTGAGGATTTCATTGCATTAAGCGACAAAAGCTTTAGTGAGGTCAGGAAGTTGAATGATCACCAACTCTCCAACTCTTCTCAAAAGTATTGGATGGAGCACCATCCATCACTCCAGAGAACACAGCTACACATCTCAATGCTGGGGGTTTTATACCCCTCTAGCCCACAACTGGCATTAGGCATGGTGCCAATAGGTTCATGTTTCTCTGCTGCTAGTCCTATTCTATAGGTGACACTTTTCCACATGGACTAGACAAGCTGGGTGTGTGCATTTGACATTTGTGTCAGCATTGGGTGCAACTTAAAGTTAGCAGCTGAATTTATTTATGAGAAGGTTAGAATTCTTTTTCTCTCATTTTCCAAATGGATTGGCGAAGATCCCAAATCCAAATGTAGTCGATTTACCAAGAGAAGCTGTTTCTGAAGTTTGTCAGATTATAGATGTGTCGTTTAGATGATCTTTAGGTTTTGTTTTTTTTAATTATTTGCTATTTGGTTGTCCAAGACTATGCTTAAAGACAACACAGATGTTCACACAATAAAAAAATTATGAACCATCCAATACTGACTTTGGCTTCTCTACCATGTTTAAAGGTTTAAGACCACCTCAATAATAATGATTCCGATAGCACATGAACGCAGCTTTTTTCATTAACAATAATATTCTGTTTCTGAATAAAACCTGTTGTTCAACACACTCTGTTCCACCAACCACTTACAGAGGCATTTTCTTGCCAATTTGCATGAGTACTGAGGGCATTATAATTATTTTCATTTGGGACGTTTATGACATTTGCTCAGTAAGAAGCTAATGTAATGTTATTTTATCATTATTATTTTTAGTATTTTTATTTTAAGATAATAGAGAATTGTCAGTGGTATATTGCCTTAATGTTCAAACTATCAAATTGACACATTTGTTTTAAAATAAAGGTTTAACTTGTAGGAATGTCACTGTAGGAAATGTAACGGGACAGTAGATGGCAGCATGGAGCCAGGTGTCAAACGCTTCACCCCACTGAACCATTTTCAGACAGTTGGTTCAACTGTGTTGATGCTTAACTCTGGCTAACAAGCAATGGAGGTCTGTCACCCACAATTTTATATTTATACAGCATTATATTATATTATATACCAGTTGCAAAATTTTAAAGTCTTGAGCAAATGGGGTAAAGAGAACATCCTCCTGTAAACATGATCACAATATAGATTTCAATTTAATTCAAAGATTTATAAGACTGTATTTATAAGACTAAAAAGTGCTAAAATAATAATGATTAAGGGAAAATAGGCGCTGGTGACAGACTTTTATTTTGAAAAGCAGCCCCTTTCCTGCAGCTGCTGCTGCTCTTCACAGTTCCTACCTGAGCAGCTGGAGTGATGGCGACGTCGTTGGGATCAAACACCTACAACAGACAGAACTGGGAGGACTCGGTAGGACAGAGAGGGGCTTTTTTTTATTTTTAAACTAATGTGACATTCAGTCTACAGACCTCCTTTGTCGGTTTCCTCTGTATTTCTCTTTTCGAGACGTAGAAGCTTCTTATATTTCGCGTCGCGTGTGTTTAGCTCTCCAGCTAGCCGCTGCAGCCTGTCTAACTCCAGTGGGCTTAGCTAGCGCTAGCTAACTGGTTAATGAGGACCCCCGCTGATTCAGCTGAACTGCAGACCAGCTTCATTATACGTTCATGTAAACACAAAAAGTTTAACATATCGTTCCCTCGCGTTAATAACGCGTTCCCTCCAATTAGCTAGCCAGCTAACAACCTGTTACCACCATTTAAACAAGGTTTCCTCGATGTAATAAATAAATCTCTCCCTCGGTTTAAAAGGCATTTCTCTTTATTTTATGTTAGATAGACAGATAGTTCCCTCAGAAACAGCGACGGAGAAATGTGTAGTATGTCCAGGACTGATTTCAGGTTATTTGGTCACCAGAGTGCACTATAGCTAGTAGTTTTAGGGATGCACCGATACCACTTTGTCCTTCTGCCGATACCAGACTTTTAAGAGTCTGCCGATACTGAGTACCGATACCGAGACCAACTCTGGCTTAAATACTGGATAGAGGACTATAAATCCCGATATTTACAGTGTTCCACTTTTTATATCTTATCACAAATAAGATATACTATGTTTGAAATGACAGCGTTTACAGGTTCAGTAAAGGTAAAGGTGCACGTATTTGTCACTGTACAGCGAAATGTGTCCTCCGCATTTAACCCATCTGGTAGTGAACACACACTCACACACACACACACGTGTTAGGGGCAGTGAGTACACACACACACCCAGAGCGGTGGGCAGCCAACTCCAGCGCCCGGGGAGCAGAGAGGGTAAAGGGCCTTGCTCAAGGGCCCAACAGTGGCAGCTTGCCGAGCCCGGGAGTCGAACCCACAACCCTGTTATCGATATCCCGGCGCTCTAACTGCTGAGCCACCACTGCCCATTTAAGTAACTGCACATTTAAAAAGTTTCAGCGCTCTGAATAAAAACAAATTGCCACAATGCAGAAACACAAGTAGGGAAGCTTAGTCTGGCTAATCTCGACCAAACAGCTTTTTAATAAGTGTTTAAATTCTCATTTCACAGCAGTGAAAAAATACCAGATACATCTGGTCTCTCTGTAAAAAACAAACAAACAAACAAACAAAAAAAAAACGACGAAGTCGAGGCCTTTAAACAAGCTGCTGAGACTCAACCTTTGGTTTCAGAACCAAAAAAACCATCATGTGGAAACAAAAGTTGCTAAAACAGTTTGGAGGTTCTTCAGTTTGATACTGTGGAGGAACCTTCATGGAACCTCTGTTTTGAAGGTTCCTCAAAGCACCTTAGGAGGTTCCTCCACAGTATCAAACTGAATGACCATCCTCAATGATCTTATACTTCTGACAGTGAACTAGAACACAGCAGTTTACGGTTTAGTGTCTTAGCAGCAATGTTTGCAGATAGTGTCTGCAAGGGTACAGGGTGGAAATCTCACATAAAGATGTGTGTGTTTGTGTGAGGGGTTACTATTCAGACCAACTCCCTAAGATGTTGTATAGAGGTGTCCTTTGCATGTGTGAGTTGCTCAAAGGTAGTGACTCTGGAGTGTTCTGGGTAAATTGGGTAAGAAGGCTGGGCAATACCTCATTCATATTTTATGTGTTAGTGTTCTGCTATGAGTCTGTAATCTCTGTACTTCTCTGTACTAGATCTGATGTTTTTGTCTCTGCAGGACTTCCCAATACTCTGTCAAACATGTTTAGGGGAAAATCCTTACATTCGCATGGTGAGTGAGCTCCACATACAGCAGAATAAAGTGTACCTTAAATGTCATGATTTCATTAGAGAGGTGCGAAAGCAACTCGAACAGCGTTAACCTTTCTTATTTTTCTTTTCTTTATTTCTTCCAGACCAAGGAAAAATATGGCAAAGAATGCAAGGTAAGTATGAGTTTCTGTATAAGGTTGTTGAAGTAAGTGGCAGCTGTTCAAGTAGAGACATCTAAAACTGAAGGGTTTCCTATATGACCAGTGATTGCTCTCCTCTCCTCAGATCTGTGCACGGCCCTTCACCGTGTTCCGATGGTGTCCGGGCGTGCGCATGCGTTTTAAAAAGACAGAGGTGTGTCAGACTTGTAGTAAGATGAAGAATGTGTGTCAGACCTGTCTGCTGGATCTGGAGTACGGTGAGTTTCAGTAAATACCTTTAGAATATCTGCCTTTCATCCATTCTGCTCAGTGAATGATTGATAGAAACTTTATTACAGAGCCAATAGCTTTTCAGGCAATTTCACACTTGTCCTAAATACATGAGGCTGCATGCAGGACCGATTCTGGGCTTATTTGAGGCAGAGGGCTAATTATCGCTGGTTTGCTTACAGAAGAATCGATCCTGTAGATCGATGGTGCACTTTGTAACGTCACTTTTTTGCACGCATTATTGCAAAATGGTAGGGTCATCCCTTTATTGCTTTATTATTTTCAGTGGATGCTAACACTGTGAGATGGCGAAGAACAGGGCTTTCTAGAGTCATGATTAGAGCCATTTTACCATGCAAACAAGCAGCCGTTTAAAAAAAAAAAAAAAAAAAGTTTTTTGCCATGTAGGAATTAAGTCGAAGCAGCCATGTGACAAAATGAACCAATTGCACGAGCCCATATGGAACTCTCCAAGTGCTCTCGGGTCCGCAAAAAAATTATGATGTGAAAAAACGCCCTTGGTGAGCGTGCCTGTCCTGCTTAGTACTATTCCCAAACCAGGCTTTGATGTTTTCTGTTTGTGTGGTGGTGATGCTGATTTACCTGTACAAGTGGCAGTTACAGTATATGTACATGTTCTTTCCTCTTATTTCCATACCTAGGCCTTCCTATCCAGGTGAGGGATACTGGGCTTTCCATCAAAGATGACGTGCCAAAATCAGATGTCAACAAGGAATATTACACACAGAACATGGAACGAGAGGTGAGGTTTGTTTGTTTATTGCTACTCTTTTTTTTTTTTTTTTTTTTTTTTTAACAGCTGTAACAGTGCATTTTCACTGAACACTATAATAAAGTGCTGTTTATTTTTTCTGTTTCAGATCCAGAACTCTGATGGTACACGGCCTGTGGGTTTACTGGGCAAAGCTCCCAGCTCCAGCGACATGCTGCTAAAGCTTGCCCGGACCACACCATATTACAAGAGAAATCGCCCTCACATCTGCTCCTTCTGGGTGAAAGGAGAGTGTAAGAGAGGGGAGGAGTGCCCTTACCGGTGAGTAGGTCAGGAATGTGAACCTACTACACATTTGCACTAATTACTGATTGGATTAAAACTGTGAACTAGAGTTGTCCCAATCCGATCCATTGACGCATTTTATGTGACTTGTGTATTGGCTTTTAAAGCTGATACACTTCCGATTCTTAATTTTGCTGTAGCAGAGTGCCATCTGGCATCATTTAGGCACCAATAGTAGACAAGGTCCTCAGCCACTGCAGTTATTTGAGAATTACCCTAGACAGATTGTGACGTTGTTTTGTTGGGCAAAACAAAACGGAGCTTTATTTGAACTGATATGTGCAGTGATGTTACCAGTTAGCAGCCAAAACGAAACTTTCCGTCGCACCTTTAATAGTGCCATGTACAAAATCCTTGATCGGGAACCACTCCAGTGTTTTTAACCCAAATTCTGCTGCCTGTGTGGGCTTATATTATAAGTCAGGTTTATGCAAAGGGTTTTCTGTTCATTAACAAAGAACAAGACAGCACAAAAACCTAGCGTTGACTGCAGATGCCTGCAGTGATTCACATGGTGGCAGTGTTGTGCTAAAAATAAAAAGCTTGGGATTTAAAACCTGAAGGAGTGACACAGTGGACACACTTTTTTTCATAATGCGTCCTCAGACCCAAGCACCCCTGTTTATCACTGCTACTGAAATAAAATGAGAACATTATAAACTCATTTAAGAGTTTGGTTCATTTATTCAAATGTTATGTGCAGTCTATTGCAAATTAAAGAAGCAATAAATAGAACTGTTGAGATGGAATTAAGTCATTATAAGCTCATCAGAAATGGCTGTAACCATTAAATGAAGGCCATTATTAAACATGGGGCCACATTCATATATTTCTAAATAGGCTTTCTAGAAGGACCGGCTGTGGTGTTGAATTTAAAACGAGACAGATGCGGTAGTGTTTATTGTAAAGAATGCTGCAAGTACCAGGACCAAAAAGGAATGGTGGGCCATAAAGGTCCAGATATAGCCTCCTAAGCAGTTTATCATGTGTATGAGAAGTTGCAGACAGAATTAAAAAAAGACCCTTGTTCAGTCTCACAGTTGAGGTTGGGGTTTAACCAAGACAAACTCTGCAGCACTTTTATTCTGATTTTATTCATACTCAATCTGGATTAAATGCAGCGTTGTTCAACATAATTTTTCTTTGGTAAATGAGTTGAGTTAAAGGGTGTTTTTATTCATGTATCTTAATTATCAAACCAGACATGAGAAGCCCACGGACCCTGATGATCCACTCGCAGATCAGAACATTAAAGACCGTTTTTATGGCATCAATGACCCAGTGGCTGATAAACTGCTGAAGAGAGCATCCACCATGCCCAGGCTGGACCCACCTGAGGACAAAACCATCAGCACCCTTTATATAGGGGGTCTGGGCGAGAACGTCACAGACTCAGAGCTCAGGTGACCAGTAACACTGTGTTTATGTATGATTGTTTGTGCTTTTAACCCTACGGACACTCAAGTTTCTTATCTTTTTTTTTAGCCAGACATTGACAATGTTTTAATAATGTGAAAATACACCGTACTTGGAAAACAATACTGTGGCCCACTCCCCGCGAAGAACCACACTGATTTCATTTGAATACCACAAAGAAGGCATATTTCAATAGTTTAAAGATTCCTAAAATGAACAACAGATGTCTGCCACATAACCAGTGTTATTTATGACTTACTTTATCAACAGCTGTTTCACTTCTGTCTAAAATAAATGACACCTATGTGGCCTTAACTTAAAATTACAAAATTCAAACAAAATTATATTAGTTTATAATTGTACCACAGTGTTGTAGTAGATTTTGACCACGATTAACAAAAAAACATTTTTTGGATTGGCACAAAGGGCAAAAAATGTGTGCCTGTCTTGCGTAGTAACAAGCCCTTCCTGTGTTCAGGGTGGTGTGTTACAACAGGAAAACACTAAAAGTTGCTGGGCAGTGGGTTGGGAACCACTGGCCTAGAACGCTTTTGTGGATTTCTGACAGGTTCCAGAGTTGGAAGTTTATTGAAAACAAAATATTAGTTAATTTAATAGTAAGGGTAAGTATCATATCTTTTGGTATGATCTCATATACAAGGGATAGAAATCAATGCAGATTGGTCAGGTCTGATGGCAACATGAGCATGGCAGTATAAACTGTAGTAAAGACTGTCTGTAATGTTGTAAATACATGTATGTACACAGGTAGGATAGTGTAGTGTGAGGAATCCTGCCCAAGGACTCAAACCTTATTCTGCCATATTTATATAGGATATTTAAGATTTTTATATTCCAAATCCAAAGTCTTGTTCTTAAAATGACAATATAGTCCATTTTAGGGATAATATGGCACTCAAAACAATGTCCAGTTAAAAATACAGTTACACTTGTTACACTACAGTAACAACTCAAAATGCAACTTTCCTCAGCGACAATTTCTCCCCCAGCTTTTGCTTAAGAGACGAACAATGCAAGAACCAAAATGTAACTGCCAAAAGTCAATTATTTTTACTGCTAAACATGTGGCAAGAGGTCAAGAGCATCCTCCCTAATTCATTTAGTGTATCCAAGGGGCAAGACTTCTTAAAAAAATGGAGAATACAGGGTTCACAGCCTGTGCATTTTGCCATAAATGTAGCTGGTGTTGGTTCTAAATTCTCTCCCTTTCCCGCCTCAGGAGTCATTTCTACCAGTTTGGGGAGATCCGCACCATCACTCTAGTGCAGAGGCAGCAGTGTGCGTTCATTCAGTTTGCTACGAGGCAGGCAGCTGAGCTCGCTGCTGAAAAATCATTTAACAAGCTCATCATCAATGGCCGCCGGCTCACTGTCAAGTGGGGCCGCTCCCAGGCAGCCAAGGGCAAGGAGGTTAGAGAAGGCTACAGTGAGATGGGCACTAGACTGGAGCCTGTTCCTGGTCTGCCTGCAGGTTAGTGTGTGTGTGTGTGTGTGTGTGTTTGTGTCTGTATGCTAGGTATCAACGGGGCCAATATCGCTTTCTGTGCCGCTACACATTTCGAACACCAATTTTAATTTATAACATTTAAAGAGTCATTATTGGTGCTTTGTGCTTATGCTTATACATCTGAACCAGGCGATTTACTGGTCATGCCAAAGTATCTGTTTACTTTTGGCACAGCAGTTAAGTAAACCTGATTTGTATGGATGCTTCATAAGATACAGTGGGGGGGGGTATTTAGTCAGTCACCAATTGTGCAAGTTCTCCCACTTAAAAAGATGAGAGAGGCCTGTAATTGACATCATAGGTAGACCTCAACTATGAGAGACAAAATGAGAAAAGAAAATTCAGAAAATCACATTGTCTGATTTTTAAAGAATTTATTTGCAGATAATGGTGGAAAATAAGTATTTGGTCACCTACAAACAAGCAAGATTTCTGGCTGTCACAGACCTGTAACTTCTTTAAGAGGCAGTGGTGGCTCAGCGGTTAGAGCGCCCTAGCTCACTAGTGTGTGTGTGAGTGTGTGTTCACTACCACAGATGGGTTAAATGCGGAGGACCCATTTACAAATACGTGCACCTTTACCTTTTAAGAGGCTTCTCTGTCCTCCACTCATTACCTGTATTAATGGCACCTGTTTGAACTCATTAACAGAATAAAAGACACCTGCCCACAACCTCAAATAGTCACACTCCAAACTCCAGTATGGTGAAGACCAAAGAGCTGTCAAAGGACACCAGAAACAAAATTGTAGACCTGCACCAGGCTGGGAATCTGCAATAGGCAAGCAGCTTGGTGTGAAGAAATCTACTGTGGGAGCAGTAATCAGAAAATGGAAGACCTACAAGACCACTGCTAATCTCCCTCACTCAGAGGCTCCACACAAGATCTCAGCCCGTGGGGTCAAAATGATCACAAGAACAGTGAGCAAAAATCCCAGAACCACACGGGGGGACCTAGTAAATGACCTGCAGAAAGCTGGGACCAACGTTACAAAGGCTACTGTCAGTAACACACTACGCTGTCAGAGACTCAGATCTTGCAGCGCCAGACGTGTTCTACTGCTTAAGCCAGTACATATCCGGGCGCGTCTGAAGTTTGCTAGAGAGCATTTGGATGTTCCAGAAGAGTATTGGGAGAATGTCTTATGGTCAGATGAAACCAAAGTACTGTTACTGGTACAAACACAACTCGTTGAGTGAATGCGGAGTTGCATCCAAAGAACACCATACCAACTGTGAAGCATGGGGGTGGCAACATCATGTTTTGGGGCTGTTTCTCTGCAAAGGGACTAGGACGACTGGCCCTACATGAAAGAATGAATGGGGCCATGTATTGTGAGACTTGGAGTGCAAACCTCCTTCCATCAGCAAGGGCATTGAAAGTGAAACATGGCTTTGTCTTTCAGCATGACGATGATCCCAAGCACACTGCCAGGGCAACAAAGACGTGGCTTTGTAAGAAGCACTTTTAAGGTCCTGGAGTGGCCTAGACCGTCTCCAGATCTCAACCCCATAGAAAACCTTTGGCGGGAGTTGAAAGTCTGTGTTGCCCGCCGACAGCCCCAAAACATCACTGCTCTAGAGGAGATCTGCATTGAGGAATGGGCCAACATACCAGTAACGGTGTGTGCCAACCTTGTGAAGACTTACAGAAAACGTTTGACCTCTGTCATTGCCAAAAAAGGATATATAACAAAGTATTGAGATGAACTTTTGTTATTGACCAAATACTTATTTTCCACCATTATTTGCAAATAAATTATTTAAAAATCAGACAATGTGATTTTCAGAACATAGTTGAGTCTACCTATGATGTCAATTACAGGTCTCTCTCATTTTTTTTAAGTGGGAGAACTTGCACAATCGGTGACTGACTAAATACTTTTTTTTCCCCCACACTGTATACTAGATGTCCAAATGTTTGTAGACACCCCTTCTAATGAATGCATTCAGGTTCTTTAAGTTGCACTCACTGCTGACACAGATGTGTGGAGGTGTAGGTGCACGCACACAGCACGTCTATGAGGTGGATTGGTAATTATCCAAAATCCTTACCACACTTAAGCTCTTGTCGCTGAATGCAATCAGATTCTCACCACAATGCTCCAAAGTTGAAAGCCAGTAAAAAGCCTTCCCTAGGCAGTAGAGATGGTTACTCCAACAGCAGCAGTATAAACCCTCTTTATTACTATTATTATTTTATTTGTAGTTTTGTAGTGGGTTTTGTAATCAAATACCATATTCTGACACTATTTTGTACTCTTATTGTGTGTTTAGCTTTGCCCCCACCCCTAGCTTTGGAAGATGAGACCCCAGCTAACTACTTCAATCTGGACCCCAGCAGCTCCCCTGCAGTATTGAATCTTAACCTGCCCCCTCCACCTGGCCTGCCCAACCCACCGCCACCAGGTATGCTGCACTACAAACTCTATTTAATTAATTAAAAATAAACAACTGTTAAAAATTGATCACAAAATACTCTTACAATAGGGGCTAATGGCTACATCTACGTTTGGTATCACTAATTTGCAGACCCACACTGACCCAAATCTGAACCCAAGAAACTTGTGCACACAGTTTACTGACCTGGAGAGCAGACATAGTGTGGATTGTGTAATTCATTGTAGAGACAGGGTGAGGGTCATCTACAGATGACTGCATTTTTAGAAGAAATAATTTTGGATGCAAAAGAGCTCCATCTCAACCAGCTACAACTGTAAAATCTGTTTTTAGATATGTCTGAATAATTTAGATATGTCTGAATAATTGCAATATTAATTATAATAATATAAGTAACACACACTATATATATTGGAGACACTAAATCATGGTGCTGTAGATGTGACATTGGACATACTTGTGTGTTACTTCAGGTTTTGGCCCACCAATTTTCCACCCCATGGGCCCGCCACCTCCTCCCCCTATGGGTCTGAGACCACCAGGGCACATCCACTACCCGTCCCAGGACCCCCAGAGAATGGGCGCTCATGCTGCAACTCACCATGGAGACTAGAAGCTACGCCTGTCCTGGATTCTGAGCTGGTTAGCTGTGGGCAGGGAGTGGTCCGAGTGCACCTGCTGAGACTGTAGTGCTGCTGAGCAGCTTCCTGCAAGCGAGTGATCTTCTGATGAAAGGCCAGTGTGACGTAATGCAAAACATCAATGCCTCTGTTTATAAAGCTTATGTTTCTAGCTGATGAGATGGCGTCACATAACTGACTCGTAATTAGACTTGTGCTGACCCCTCCGACACCAGGAGTTGAGGTAGAGGCACTGTTGGATTTTGTCTAGACTGTTGACTTTTTTTCTAGGCGTTGGCGGCACAGGGTGTAGAGCTCATGCTTATGTTTACACAGGAGCACAGCAACACGGTTAACGGTGTAAAGCTAATTTGCTCACTTAAGTGTGAATAAAGACAGTGATGAAATAAACTGTGAACTAATCAATACTTCTGTGTGTTTGTCACCTTGTTTATAGTAAAGAGCCTAACATAGTTATTGTGGTGCAAAACCCCCTTTTTTCTTTTTTTTTATAAATACATAATCTAGCAAAATGTCATGATAAATGGACCAAAGTTTGTGGACCACCAGTTTTGGACATTAATGCAGTGTATTTATTACATTTATTTAAAAAATATGATGTCCTGGATGTGAATCCCTGCCTTCAGCACGGACTTTTCTCAGGCTACTCCAGGCTGGAACACTGCTACTGCACTATATACCTTAAGTGGAGCTGCACAAGACCTCTGACCAGAACTGTGTAACCCGAGTCATAGTTGTGTAGTTTTTTAATATTGCTCTGTCCCCTCAGTCCACAGCCTCCTTTCATTTTCAATGCTGGTTCTGTATCTCAGCTTGCCAATAAATGCAAATATATAGCTGTCCACAAGGGGAGCAGATTTTCATATATTCATATTTTATATTTTCATGATTTTTACAACAATAGCAGCACAGGCACAAAAAATAAATGTCACATTTAAGCTGCTTTAACTGAAACATTTTCATTCTGATCTTTAATGGACTTCAGTCTGCTGCTACAACACCGTCGCTACTGCTTTCTTCACACGTGTCTCCCAGAACCTCTTGACAGACAGCTGTGAGTGACACGTTTTCGTCTTGGGCATTTTATCTTTCCTTGTCTCCTCCTTTTTTCTTTCCAAGGCTGATTTTTTTTGTGAGGTTGCAATGTGCTGTTGAACAGCACAGATAAAAAAAAAAAAGAAAAGAAAAGGACCTTTTTTGTGGTGTTTTCTGGCACCCTTGAGGACATTAAACCAACGCTTGTGTCATTAAAATGTGCCATAATGTCAAAGTGGCGGTCAGGAAGTTGTAGTGTACTATACTTTCTAAAGCCATTGTACCAGTTAAGGAACATTGTTCTGTTTACTTTAATAAACAACACTATTTGTCTTAAAGGAGTAGTTTGGCAAAACAAAAATCAAATGTACACTTTTTTTCCACTTTTACTTGCATAGCTAATCACATTAGTACCCATCCATGTTTAGTATACATCCTTTTAATATTCATAAGATGCCTGAAATCATGTATTGTCACGGTCACAAACAAACCGTATCTCCATATCTGCAGGAGAAGGAACATGTAAATGTAAAGACTGCTGGTAGATAAAGTATTTGTGTGACAGCGACAATAAGTAAGCTCAGCTGAGATAAAAGCGTATTCCACTGAATAATAAAAAGGTTTTGTGGAAAGTAGAGTTTTAGAATTTAAATCATTGACGCACTCCACTGACTGTAATAAGAAGAATGTGAACTGCGTAACACTGCGTAGTCATATTTGTAATATAATATTACTCACTCCTCATGCTTTTTCACTGTCTGTGACTCTTCTGTATCTCTCAGCTTATCTACAAAATCGTCTCCTTTAGTGGTGTCTCAAAGCGGGAATTAAACTTTCCGATTGTAGGGGGAGCCCAGGAGCAAAAATGCAGTTTTCATATTGCTGCTTTAAGGCCTCCAAAAACTACATTGCTGAATGGTAACATATGAACTTATTATGAATTTAGCCCTAATGTCTGAGACATTGGTTTTATCCTGTTTTTAAGATGATATTATTTATTATTATTATTATTTTTAAGATTTATTAATGGTGGAGATGCACATGGAACATTAGCTATACATAAAACCTCAGAACACAAGTATGGGTTGATTTTAATGACAATAGGCTTATTTATGTTGTAGACGTACACCATATTTCCAGCTACGCCACTGTAAAGAAATCTGCACTGGGTTTTTCCGTAATGAGTTTCACATCAAAACCATCCTGAATTGCTTTGTTGGGAAGGTCTGTGGGATTACCTGTTAGCTACATTAGCCATGTATCTCCTGTGCAAAAATGCTGAGCTGCACACCTCAGACACCAAACTGATTCACTTCATTCGGGGTAAGGGTAAACTTTTGTACATGTTTTGGCCAAACTATCTGGCCTTTATGCTCTAGTTATTGCTTTAACTGCTAAAGCAGAGATGGCGAAACTCGCTCTTTAAGGGCTACATGAGCTGTCTGCATGAATCCGTTTCACACTTGATGCTTCTGCTTCTATCTCCAGCTTTAATTTCTGCTCTATGTTCATGACTGGCTAGCAGTGATGCTAAACACCCAGTATTTCTGAGAGGGATTGTCCATGATTGTCCAAGTGGTTGCTACAGGCTTTTGGCCGCAGGTAAACAGCAGCCTGGTCGGTATTTGACCTCAGTCGGCTCAGAGTTCATTTGATTCGGGTGCAAAGTCGGCACCCCATCCGCGAGGTGCTCTGTTGAAGTCGCGTCTTTTGGACATCCTGTCCAGCGGCAGGCCAGGCAAGCTTTGGGATTCCATTGCCTCAAAGCTGATGACTGGGATCATCCTCTTGCTGTGCATGGGACCCCCAAAAGGCATTGCAACTCTGGCAGAGAAGAGCAAGTCTTGTTATTTAATGGAATCTGATTCTTACAGTTGACTGACCAAGAGCATGTAAAGAGCCTCTGTGTGCATGTATACACTGATCAGCCATAACATTAAAGCCACCTGCCTAATATATAATAGTAGTGTAGGCCCTTCACATGCTGCCAAAATAGGTCTAACCATTCAAGGCATAAGCTCCACAAGACTAATGACCAAGTCCAGAGTGTCTAAGACACTGTTGCCACACTTTGGCTCTTGTCAAAGTGGCTCAGATCCTTATGCTTGCTCATTGTTCCTGTTTTCAACACATCACCTTCAGGAAGTGACTGTTCACTTGCCGACTAATATGTACACCCCCCCCCCTGTTGTTATTAACTTCATGTCAGTGGTTTTAATGTTATGACTGATGGCTTTTGCATTAGATGATCAGACACTAACAGAACAAGGCTTTTTTTGTACTTGGCAGTTTGTAGTGAATTATAACCTTCACGTCCCCACTTCAGCTCAACGCTAAATCAAAGTAGTGATGCAATTTCGGTTGGGGCACAGAGATACCTGATACCTCTCCATGCGCAATCAGTCTGGTGGCTTTGAAAGGTGAGGGGGGGGCTAGAGGCAGTTCTTCATTTTTATTTTGGGTTTAAATAGGTTCTCCATCATCATACCCACTCTGGGCGGCCTTGATGCCAAAGCCAAGATAGGATTTCATATGGGAAGACACTGTGGAAACACAGACCCTCATAACAGAGCGGCCAGCTCCATCTCCCCAGATAATTGGGGTAATAATTTGATAGTGCTGGTCTCCGGTGGGTCTGTTTAGAACAGATAATCACCATGGATAATGTGCTGGTGTTGGGGAGAGGGGCCTCCAGCTGAACCCTGCTGTCACTTATCCTAGCACTATGTGCCTTTGGCTTTTGTTACTGCAGAGAATAAACCTTAGAGCACTTACTATAAGCCTCCTCTGAGGAAACAGTTATTTTAGGAGCTTCTTCTCAATGGCTTCAGATTTTTCAGCCCTACATGGATGGTGGCAAAATGCAATGGATTTTTTTGGACTCTCCTGGGAGTCCGATACATGTGTGGCAAGTGTCCCTCTGGACATTTGTCCTTATCTTTGCACCTGTCAATCAGTCCTCATAAAAACGGCTTCAGGTTTTTATGGTTTTAGGAAAGTGATCCACCTGCTGATGTTCTTCAGTCAAACTAATTGTGGTTCTCCTTCTAGCTCAGTTTTTAAACCAATCCTCAGATTTTCCAGATTTGTGGTGCAACACATGAGGATAGTGATCCACCTGGAGGTCCCTGAGGTCCAGTATGAGAACTAACTGTTTTAGAAAATGCTCTCCATGCTCAGCTCATATAAACAAAGCTGGAGTGCTGTTTCCTGCTGTAAGAGCTATAGGTCGTCACTTTACAGCCTTGCTGGTGTTTTTTTTTTTTTTTCTTTATTATTTTGGCAGAAATGTAAGGAAGGAAGGTATAACTGATAGTTTTGCCATATTTCTAATGTATTTTATTTGCAAAGCCATTTTTGATTAGTATAAAGTTTCCCTAAATCTACTGTAGTTAATTATTGTTTTTTGTTCTCTTTACCACATATTTCATGTCTTCCTGATGAAAATAAATTTATGTGAATTAAAGTATTCATTATTTACAATTCAGCACAGTCATGTTCAGACCATTAAAAAGTCTAAAGACCAGTGTATGTATGCTTCCTCACCTGTTAAAACACCTATAGTTAGCTGGCTGGAGTTTCTCTGGTTGAGGTAGCTGTGCGTTTAAGGAGGACAGAAGCTCCTCGTTGTCTCCCAGTGCCTCTCTCCATGGTGAGCAGTAGGATTTAGGAATTACTGTGACGTTAAACTTCTCACGAGGAATTTCCTTCAGAGGACCAGAGTAACCTGCAGACAGTACCAGAACAATATGAAACCAAATCGGACAGAATATGTACTCAAATGCCAAAGTAACAGCCGGAATATTAGTACACTTAAGACCAGGGGTACCAAACTGCGCTTCTTCTGGACCACCAGCACTGAATACGTCTTCCTCACTAAAACACACTGATCTACTCAACTGCTAGTGGCCCTTCTTGGGTGTAGGGAGTGTAGGGAAGGAAAAATGCTCTGTGTATCTGTAGAGCTGTGGCCCAAAAGAAACTTGGTTTGAGACCCATGCTCTGGCTCTACACTGTTAAAAGTATAAGATCCTTGAGGAACTTTTGGAGGTTCTTTAGTTTGAAACTGTGGAGGAAGTGTATTGTTTTCATGGGAACATGAATGCATCGTACCTTTGATGATACAGTTATCCTTTGTACCCTGGGCAACAAAAGCTACTCTGGAGGAACCTCTCAAGGTGCTTTGAGAAACCTTCAAGAAAGGGTTTTTTAGAAGAAATAGGTTCCTTGAAGTTTCCCCAAAGCACCTTAAGAGGTTCCTCCAGAGTAGCTTTTGTTGCCCAAAGTACAAAGGTACAACACATTCATGTTCCCATGAGAAAGGTACACTAGAAACTAGAAAATCAAATCCTGGAGACAGAGTGTATGAACAGAAGGTTTTAGGGTACCACCCCAGTAACAGTTGTTTAGTTTTTTTTGTAAAAATAAGAATAATATAATAAAATACAAAATCTAAGATTGTGCAGCACTTTTAATTGCATGATGTAAAATATTTTGTATGTGTCAATATAAATAGCAATCAAATATATGAAAAGGAAATGCATCAAATATCATTTTTATCAATTTTCTTTTTCAAGGAAATATTTGTTTTTCCAGCTCTTATCTTTGCCTCCAAAGGTCCCCTGAACTGACATTTGCTGATAACGTTCCACATTGTAGAAACCCAAAACAAAGAAAAGTGTGGCTTCTCATCTTCTCATCACTTTCTCTTGCCTTGTGGATGTCGACTACTTTCATTTTCAGATTTGCTAAGAGGAGCTCTTGCTTCCTGAGTGTTATCACAAGGTCTGAAGAGTCAGAGAATTTGCTTTAGGATCAGGAGGACAGTAGCCCAATAAACACAATTATTGCCAGTCTTCACTTTCAACTGTCATCACTATAGACTATGCATCTTTACTATTATTCCACGGCACACCTCTCCGAAGCCTCAGTCAGGGCATACAAAAAAAAGCATTAAAAAAGTACTTAGTGCTCTGTTTAAGTGGATGTATTCTTGTCGCATTAGACAAGAGCTGTAGCACTTATACTGGGCTATACCCCCTAGCTGGACTGGACTCTGGTAGCCAGTTAAGGACTCCCCGCTATTTGTCCCTGGAAACAGACCCTCATACCCACCCCCACAGGCTCAGACTGACATTCAGAGATGCATTAGACAGGGTTTTCTTACGGCACTGTCTTAGCTCAGGTTCAGAGTTAGTCATTCAGGCCCCTTGTGGGACCAAATATGGTTAAGGGCGCAGAAAGACGTGATGAAGGCTTATTTAGGGGTCTGGACAGGAACATTAATTGGGCTCATCCAGTGTCACTCAGCAAGGTAATCATTCTCACGTATCAGAATTACATTTGCTTGTGTTATATGAGATTCATTTGGGAATATTGGAGTAAGGCAATACAGTCTCTTCTCAACTGATAAGTGTCTGCATAGTTTTAAAGGTACATATTTAACCATTTTATTGGATAAGGTGTGCTGGGATGTACAGCACTGACATTCACAGGGGAAAAAAACGTTAAATTCAGTTTCCTGTCCCTTTCAACACCAGTCTCTCAAACTGAATCATCACCATCAACTTTTAAAAATAGCTTAGGTTTCTCTCAGTGAGACTTGAGTGCGTTCTGTGGTTTTATAATGCTAGCTAGCACTAGATGTAACGTTTATTGAATGACTGATTTAAAATTGTGCCATGTTCAGTTATGCTAATCATGCACTAAAAGATTACGAAAAGACTGTAGTCTTTAGTCACAGATGATTGAGAATCTTGCAGGGTCAATATTGGTAAGACTGCTACTAGATTCCTTTTGAGATTATTTCTCATCATGCTCCAGATAGAAATGTACAAGAAGAGAAACTGTTGAACAGTGGAGCAGAAACAGAAGCAGCTTTTGGCCACAGCTGCTCTTCTGTGTTCCTAGTGTGTTCTGGAAAAAATCCTCCCTCTGAAAAATGTTGCCACAGAACGTGGATGTGTTTATCGGAACGTCAAGACTTGAAAGAGACTGAGTTAAGACTGTCCTGAGCATCTTACACCAAATGATCAAGATGACAGGAACAAGCTACAACTCTAGGAAGACTTACATGATTTTAATTCGACATTGGAAATTTTGCGACAGTGAAATCGATTGAAAAGTCATTGTGGTGTAAGGCCAGCATTAGGTTGTGACCATCTAAGCAAACCAAACTTTGTATTTAAATGTTTTTCAGTTTTGCAATAACGCAGCATGAGACGGACATGGAAGGAACATTCGTGGACAGCTATTCTTCACCCCAGCTAATGTCAGACAAACCCTACAGGCAAGTCATTCCTGCTGTGCTTGTCTGATGCTGAACCTAAAGTCTGCTCTGTGGATCCCCAGGACCTGAAATAACACTGGCTGAATACTTCACCCAAAGCTGCAAACACAGCTAACAATGAATGAAAGCTAGTAGAGGGCAGTTAGCATTACGTAAAACAACCTCCAGCGAACCAGTCCTTACTCGCTTCCACTAACTGGTAGTTGGTAACATTTTTGAGTGCAGTATTTCTTTAACGCCAATCCCAATCCATTGCTCTACCTGGAGCAAGGACGCTGGGGCTGCCTTTCTTTGCCACAGTTTTCTTCAGAGTGGTAACCAGACTGTGTTTACCGGGTACGGGGTATGCCAGGTTCTCCTTCCCTCCCTGTAGATGTAAGGGTGTCTGACCCTGGCTCTGGAGCTGGTTCTGGAGCTGGCTCTGAAAGTGGTTGTCCTGAGGGGGAAATTTAGGCATTAATTCATGAAATTAATCATGAAAATGAATACATCTGACAAAAAAGAGATTACAATACAGGATATTATATTACTTTAGTTTTACAAACTGTAACTTGTATTAGTTTAATTCCACAGATGGCAAAAAAAAAAACTAAAATGCCATTTGGAAGTTAGACGTGCATGGATGGCCTTTTGTTGGCACTAAAATGTCCAAAGTAATTTTTATAAAATATTTTTATTACAGTATGACCTGTAACCTACAGTCAGAGTGTATTTAACTGATGGCTCATGTTTATAGTTAAACCTCACCTTCCTCATTCTCTAAGCTCTCTGCAGCCCTGGCAGGAAGAATCGAGTCAAAGTCAAGACAGAATTTCATAGTCTCATTTTGCACAAATGACCTTATGATGCCTTAAATTCTGGTGATGTACTAAATAGAGACTTGCATAATCATGGCATGAGATGGCCCAGCTATCTGAAATACTTTAGGAGCTTGTTTGTTGGATTTTTCAGCCTATTGACTACATATATATATATATATATATATATATATATATATATATATATATATATATATATATTTGCAAGAGCACACCGAGTAAACATCCACTGTGCAGGCTAGAAAAAGTAAGTGAACTTCTGTGTTAATGACTTCTTCAAGTGCATTCAGTTGCTTACATTTTTGATCACTTAATAACACATGTCCAAAATCTCCCCTGCTTGTAAAAAAATGCTTTTCCTGATTTAACACATCAAGGTCATCACTACGCACAGCTGAGGAGATTGTATCGTTGTTTACTAAAGGAAAATAAGAGAAAGAGACAGTAGAAAGTGAGAGGCCCTACAGAACTTGTGTGGTTTGCTTAAAGGAAATAGAAGTTGTTTTATCGACAGTGGTGATCATGTGTTTTAGTGTGATTTCACTCAACAATGCCTGAATTCTCCCTTTATAGATCCTGACTTTTTCATTGATCATCAGTTCAGCTCAACCTACCTGTAATTGCAGTATAGGTTAAACCAACTTTTCCATTTTCAAAAGTTCTAATGCTGACAAACTGCTGTTACTATTTGCTGCAAGTTGTATCAACTTGTCTGGTATTTGGAAGCTTTTTTATAGTGTATGAGTCAGTGAGGCTTATTTTACATCTTACGTATATGACAGTGGATGCTTCAGCAGTGTTCTCCACCGTGTACTTCTCAACTCTCTTCTGCCTCTCCTGGAACATTCTGGAGCCTCTGTTTGACGTCAAGTTCAGCTCCTCCATCATCACATCTTTGGGCACGCTGACCTTCCTTCCAAGGTTCAGGCCCTCTGAGACATACAGATGCGAAGAGTTACATTCCAAAACTTTAGTCAGTCCATTCACAACACATTATTATACATGTATTGTAGCACCATTTGTGTAAAGACCATTCCCAACACCTCACTACACTAACTCATAAAGTAAATAAGACCGAGGGAAATGGCTTTTAATGCATTTTGCAAATGAACTCTTTAAATATTTGTTCAGCTGTCTACTGTGGCTTAATATCCCCAGATATTAGGCCAAGGCATGTTAATCTGCTTATGGACTCTGGGGCTACAGGTGGTCATGGGCCTCATGGGTCTAGCTAACATCAAGAAAACAGTATAACTCAACATGACACAGTTCCCTCCCAACTGATCTTGGACTAATGTTACCTTATACCGGACCACGTGCCACTTGACTGGCTGCTGACTGTCTCTAATCACCACTCACCACCTCTATTACTGCATCACATTAAACCCAGAACTGGAGCACAAAAAGCCTAGCTTCATCACCACCACACATTACATAGCTTACAGCATTATGTTAACGTCAAGTTCACTACACTTCAGAAGCTCTTATATCAGAAACAGTTTCCAAATGGACACTTTAAATGTAATGGTAATAAAAAAAAAAAGCTGAGAATTGAGTTGTCCAGTAACTATTGAGCCTCTAAAAATGAAGACACCATTTCGATGTAAATACCTTCAGATTAAAGTGGAACGTTTACACTTTGAGCTATTATTTTGTATTTAATATAAATTATTTTCAGAATATGTTGGGACAAGCAGAGAGACTGACAGAGTAGTGAGTCAGAAATGTAAAGAAAACATATAGCTGCTCACAGCTAGCAATATTATGTAGAAAATATTCATTACCTTAATAAACATTTAAGGCATTTAGCAGACGCTCTTATCCAGAGTGACTTACAAAAGTGCTTCACTATTTACTCAAGAATAACCTTAGCTAGTTTGAATAGACTAAAAATTTAAATATATCTCTAAGTTTATACACTACTAAACACAAGTCAATATGGAGACCATAGTACTCTATTTAAACATTTATATAAACAATTATAGTTCTAACTATAGTTAGTTATAAACAATTTGTGCTAAATAACGTAACCATATAAAAGGCCATCTAACAGAGACTAAGCTTAATGAGAAGGCTGTCTTTTATGGGTCCATTTAATTGCCTGTGGTTATAAACAGGCAGCTGGATGAAAAAACTCCAAGAAAAAGCTTCAGCTCACTTCAGCAGAAAAACTCACTTCACCAGGGTCAGATTTAGCCGAGCTTCAGCAGCCGCTGGGCCAAACATGCAAACAGCTGAGCTCACCGGAAAAAAAACACAAACACATACACACCATTTCTCAGGCAGTGATGGTCATACTGCAGCTCATCTTTATTTACACCGTGACGCAGTACACTGAGCTTGTGTCTCACGTGACCATGAAGAACGCTTTTTATCAGCCGCTGCTGTCAGTCAGAAGGCTCCAAAGTCCAGAGGCTTCAGTCCAGCTTAGCCCTAAGCCAGGGGTCACCCATCTTTTCTATAAAGTCTTATGCCTAGATTAGCTTGTCAGGGCCATGGCTTGTAATGAACCCATTAACAAAAACCAGAAGAGGCACGTCCTAAAAACCAACAGCCTTTTGCTTCTCTAAGTAGGTTATCAGTACTTTAAAAATAAATTACTATAACTGATGCTCACAAAGCAGGAGAAGGTGATAAGAAGATAGCAAAGACTTTTCAGGAAGTTGTTTCTTCAGTTTTTAATGTAAGAAAGGACATTTAACCGGAACAGTGGAGGTCAAGTTGAAATCTTCAAGATACCTTTAAATAGTCTTTCTGCAAAAGACCTCCAAAACCTCTGGAGACTCTGAAGTGGTGATGCACTATTTTATTGTGCTTCTGCAAAAATATAACCTTCCTTAAAGAGTCACTAGAATAAAACCTTTCCTGTTTCCTCACCACAAAACTGAGCATCAGGGGATTTCAAAATAACTCCAAAATAATCACCAGCACATTTCAGAAATGGTACACTGATGAAGTTACAACAGAACATTTGTGGCTACAATGAACAAAAGTATGTTTGGAGAAAAAGGGTTGCAGAAGATAATGTAAATAACATCTGTAAATGTAAAGTACAACGGGAATTGAGCATGCTTTGGGCTTGTGTTGCAGCCAGTGGCATGAGGAACATTTCTCCTGGTAGAGAGAAGAATGGATTCAATGAAATATCAGCAAAATTCACATCATCACAAAAACTTCAGGGCATGGGTTTTCATGGCTGAGCAGCTGCATGCAAGCCTTAGATCACCAAGTGCAATGCCAAGTGCTGAATGGAGTGGTGTAAAGCACACTGCCACGAGACTCTGGAGCAAAGAAAGCGGGTTCTGTGGAGTGACGAATCACGCTTCTCTATCTGTCAGTATGATGGACAGGTCTGGGCTTGACGAACTCCAGGTGAATGTTACATGCCTGAGTGCAGTGTGCCAACTGTAAAGTTTGGTGGAGGAGGGATAATGCTATGGGGTTGTGAAGTTAAATGCAAGACATTTTGGACAACTGTATGCTTCCAACTTTGTGGAAACAGTTTGGGGAGGCCCTTTTTTGTTCCAACGTAACTGTGCCCCAGTGCACAAAGCAAGGCCCATAAAGGCATGGTTGGGTGACTGGCCCACACACAGCCCTAACCTCAACCCCACTGACACCTTCAACTAGAACAGCATCTGACCTCACAAATGCTCTTCAAATGCAAAACCTCCCACAGACACACTCCAAAGTCTCCACTTTAGAAAGCCTTCTCAAAAGAGTAAAACTGTTATAGGTACAAAGGGGGGACTAATTCCATGTTAATGCCTAGGGATTTAAAATGGGATGGCATTGAAGCTCCTGTAGGTGTAATGTGTAGGTGTCCTGATTTTTTTGTCCATAAAGTGTATATTTTATATAGATAAAATATATTTGATTTGTTGGATAGTTTATTTGTATGTGTGTGTGTGTGTGTGTGTCACCTCCTCTGGCTTCTCTGCTGAGGGCCAGTGCCTGTTGCTGCCGCTGTTTGGTGAGACTATTGTGCGCGTTCTGCATCTTCTCCCCTCTGTACACACACAAAAACAACAGTCCAACCTGATTATTATTTTACAGCAAATGAAACAGCAATATCACACTTGATTTGCTTTGTTAAATTGTCTTAATCTTCATTCCCATTCTGTATATCATCCTACATACCCTCCCTTACACAGCATATGTTAGTGGTGTCCTGTTCTTTATATACATGTTAGTGTTACTAAAATAATTGACCAGTACAGTGATTTATTTGTCTACTCATGCTTTAGCAGAGCTCAGTAACACTGACATAAATAACTGATCAGCACAGTGATTTATCAGTCTACTCATGCTTTAGCAGAGCTCAGTAACACTGAGATAAATAACTGATCAGCACAGTGATGTATCAGTCTACTCATGCTTTAGTAGAGCCTAGTAACACTGTAATAAATAACTGATCAGCACAGTGATTTATCAGTCTACTCATGCTTTAGTAGAGCCTAGTAACACTGTAATAAATAACTGATCAGCACAGTGATTTATCAGTCTACTCATGCTTTAGTAGAGCTTAGTAACACTGAAATAAATAACTGATCAGCACAGTGATTTATCAGTCTACTCATGCTTTAGTAGAGCTCAGTAACACTGAGATAAATAACTGATCAGCACAGTGATTTTTCAGTCTACTCAGGCTTTAGCAGAGCAGTTCAGTGATTCACTTAGTCTGTTTAGTCCAGTGGGAAATCATCAATTGCTATGTCCACTGGACATTGTAAGGTTTTCAGAGCAACAAAAAAATGTAACCAACAAAACAACACCTCAAATCACAGTCTATATACCACACTGAAACAGCGAACTGTGAGTGACCCTTTGCTTGTTAGTCAAACATCATTTTCCTGTAGTTGGCAGTTCTTGGGCACTTTAAGCAACTCCAACTATAAATACAAATCTTAAAGCCAGGCTAAAGTTTCATAGTTGATACCATTAGTACAATATAACAAAGAAAAGTCATATAAATATACATGCTTCTTTGTGTTCTGGCTACCGCACATGCCTATATCTCTCAGTGAGGGAGGGCTTTTCCTACTTGTGGCATTAACAGCAAGTGTTTGCTCTATATTTAGCGAAGGCCAGTACTTTCCCAGAAAAAGCTCCCTGTTGTGCCTTATGAGCTATCCCATACATTTGTCAACTACTGAATTGGAGTCTCCTCCTCCTCATGTATGGTATCTGACAATAGCCAAAAAGTTACACAAGCTCATAGTGAAGAACCATGAAATGCCTCAACTTTATACTGCACCAGAGGGCAGTGTAGAACTATGAGTTTGGTTAAGATTCCTTAATATCTGTTTAGTCTGAAAAAATAAATAAAAAAGACAACTGCAGCTTGCTAAAGGCTAGCACGCACCAGCGGAGGAGGAGCTAAATTTAATCTTACCTTCAATTTAATGGGATAAACATTTTACAGCATCATTTAGTAAATATATTATTTTACTACCTCACTGTTTTTGTATGAGGTGTCTAGACTAGCAACGCTAGTTGTAGTGAAAGCAGATAAAATGTGTGGTGGCTTGGCCTATATTTTGTGTTTGGGAGAGAAGTATCTTTTAAATATTATTTAAAATAATGTCTTACAAATTTATATATATATGAAACACTACTTGTATGGTTAATAAACATGATGGTGTTTAAACAAATGAATGGGAACCATTGTTAAAGTGTTATTAAATTAATGCTAATATGAATCTGTTTGTAGCTGCATGCTGCTGTCTGTCTGCCTTCTGGACCAGTTTCTCTCGCCTGTGTCCACCAAGACCTTACCTCTTTGTTTTGCTTTCCTTTCTGATTTCTTCTCCCTTTTCCTCTCTGATTCATTTAAATACACTGTTTCTGCTATTCTGTCTTGGTGCTGACCTTACCAAACTGTGTCCAATTTGATGATTCCTTCTCTGGATCCTAGTGTTGTTTTGTGCACAGCAGAATGGTGCTCTGCATGGATGTGTATGTGAATGTTTACCCTGAATGTTTTACCCTGAATGGACTTCTCAAAAATTCATCCTTAGTTCTTCATTACCTCACTCTATCGGATCAGGTATTATACTACTCTGTTGTGCTATCTGGTGATGACCAGAGGAGGATGGATTCCCCTTTTTAGTACTGGTTCCTCTAATGATTCCTTCTTCTTGCTCTTCCTCTTGGAGCCAGATCTCGATAACGCTGCTTTGTGACAGCTGAATTGAGGGGTGTATTCTGTATTCTGTATTCTATTCCAGTATTCCATTACACCCTGGCCCTGATAACTGGCATGCTATTATATGCTAGTCCAAATTCATTATCATTCTGTAATGTCTGTAAGCTTGGCTTCCTGTCTGATAGGTGCGCTGTAAACACCAGGACACGTTATGTCACGGTGAGATCTCAAATTAAAGATGAGCAGATGCTCATAGCATTCACACCACACGCCTGTCAGCAGCTGTTCTGCGGATGAGGAACATCCCACTCAGACACAAACACACACACACACAGGAAGCCCGTTCCCTCCTAATTCGGCCTAATGCGTTTTGTGTCTGAGAGAGCATCAGCAGCTTACCTGTGTGTGAGTGTGTGTGCTGAAGGGGAAGCTGTGATGTTGCTGCAGGTCTGGCTGGATCTCAGTGTGGAAGAAGATGGAAAGTGCTTGTATAGACTGCCTCTGGACTCCTGGCCTGTCCATGTGCTTACATCATCACAGTAATTTTAGCTAGGGGGGCAGCAGGCTATATGGGGTGAGGATTTACACATAACCCAACCCCGTATCCACCATAATAAAAACCTGATCCTTGCTGTGTGTGTGCATGTGTGTGTGTGTGTGGGTGGGTGTACGGCAGGACAGCTGAGTCCGTCCAGACTGTCAGTGCTTCATCTGAGATGAAGAGTGGGAAACATTTTAGACATACCTCAGGATGGCAGCCAGACATTCTTGTGAATTTACATGAATGTACAGTATGTGTGTGTGTGCGATTGGGTGAGTATAGATTTATATACCTCTATGCACAAAACATAAGGACATGACCCCTGTTGGAGTCAATGAAGTGAGGTCAGTCCTGGACTCATGAATAAAGGTCATAGTTTAGGTTGTCCTTGACACATTGTCTGTCTCTGTTTGTCTACCAGTCGTCCACCCAACTGAGGTTCAGAATTAAAATGCACCAGTCACATCTGTCTCACACCGGGGTTCCCAGCCCTGATCCTGGAGGACCTCTCTCCTGCGCTAAAACACCTGATACACCTGATCAGGGGTGAGTTTCCCTAAACCTTTGTAACATTAAGTGCTTCATTAACAAGTACTATGTAAAGATGCTCACAAATCAATTATTATTAATTATCAATGCTAATTAATAATAATTCATAAATGATTAAATGTGCTTTTTGAAGTGGGGTTTTCCTGCAGTTCAGCACCTAAAAGCCAGGGGCTGCTAATTCTGGGGGAAGGGACCCGCTTATAATAATAATAATAATAATAATAATAATAGTATTTGATAATTTTATAATTTAGTATCAGACTGTTGGGTATAATTGACTACATTATAACTAAAATAAAACAATGTGAAACATTCTAATGAAGGACTGTTAAAATCTCAAAATGTGAAAAGATGACCATAAGTCAAAGTTTAAAATTTAACAGTAATTGTTAATCTACTTGCAAGATTCAGCATTACAGAGATATGAAAAGAAACAATTAGTAAAAGGATATTCCAAAAATAGAGCAATATTGTATCAACAGGCCAAAACCCAGAGACAGAGAGCGAGAGGAGAGAGAGAAAGCACGGTGAGGGGTGAGATTAGCTTTGGACTTCCCTCCCCCAACACAGACATCTCATTTAATATTATAAAATCAAAGGGATCTACAATTGATCATTAAAACTTAAAGCAGTCATTAAACTTAAAAACCCTACTGGATAGAATCTGTCAATGAACAATGTCAACAGTGTCTAATTAACCTGCCCTTAACCTAACCTGTCCCCTTGTCATGTTGACAGAGCTAGACAGACAAACGTCCCTCTGAATAATTAAGGAATTTACATATATTACCTTTATTATTAATAATGAGTGTAAAGGCATGGTCACATAACAACCTTAATAATAATAATAATAATAATAATAATAATAATAATTTCTAAAATGAAAACAGATGTATATATCATAAAACAACATTTATATTAAACAGTCCTAATAAAATGTAATAATAATAATAATAATAATAATAATAATAATAATGCCTTTTTGTACTTTGTGGCATTAATATAGATTTTAATTGATTTCTGTGCTCATATTTATTTTTATATTTCATATGGGATTCATATGGGAGTCGATATGGATGCTGATCATCTCATTTAAAAGACATAATTATTGTGGTGACTTCTGCTGTCTCTAAAACCGCTTCTGATTCTTACTTACATCATCACGCTTCAGCGGGAGAAGAAAATAGTATTAACCAATAATGTCATGTTTCACTCCCCCCCTTGCCACCCCACCTATGATTGAGACAGAACACAGCTAGCTTAGAGACCCTCCCTCACACCATCTTTAAATTACAGTACAGTACAGAAGGAAAACGTGTGACGGTCTGTGATGCTGACTTTAACAAATCAACAGTTAACCCCTAAAAAATATCCCAGCCTTATGCTAATTATTCAGTGACTACAGTGAACAGAATGCAAATGATCTGGCTTATTCTCAAACCACTGAAGTCTGTAATGAGTGTTTGGACCTGCCGAAAGCTCCAATTGATTAAATAACAGTGTTGATGTGTTGAGGGCTGCTCAGGATTTCTCCAGGACAGAAATGACACAAACCTGTCATTTTTTTTGTAATTTATTCTTGTGCTGATAAAAGTAACATCAAACATTTAACAGAATTATGTTTGCACCCATGTTCAACTCCCCTGATTGTGTTCATCCCTCAAGCTGGTCAGAAAAGAGCCTCTTCAGATGAAGCACATGTGCTATTGAGAGAAGACCTGCTGCTGGCAGCCTCCCAGTCATGTCACTGCCAGTTGACATCAGAACAATGGCTCAACTCTTCCACTTGACAATTGGCATAAGAGGGTCGGCTTTCAAAAATAAGAATGCTGACCCACCTGGAAGATTCTCAACAGCACCGCCGTCTCAGAAGGAGCTCCAGCAAGGTCAGTTAATACAGAGGAACCAAAGCCTTCTGATTTAGCAACACTTTTGTTATGTTTTATGAATTAGATGCGTTTATGAATTGGCAAGGCTCATTGGTTAGCATTCTCAGTTTGAGATACTTGGCTCATATGGTTCTATTTGGGAGAATTTCATATTTTGAAGGACTTCTGGTTATTTTCAGTGGATTACAATAAGAACATTTGTCCATCCTCCAGATATCCTTCTTTTGGGCCTGCTTTAGCCATGGCTAATTCAGTCTGTGCTAATTGCTTCTAGACCTGGTCATTGGTCATTGCTAATATAGCTACTTTCTTCACAGGTGCTTGGGATTTGTACAGGACCCTACCTTGGTGTGTTGGTGTCTGAGAGTTTGAGACGTGGACGTGTGTTGGACTGAAGCTTCACAGTTCTGAGTGTGTGAGCTGGTTACCCATTCTGAGTGTGTAGCCTATGTTTGTGTGTGTTTACCTAGAACCTGCTGCTTGTGAGTGTTGAGTGTTTGGCTGAAAGCTTGTGGTGCTATCGCAGTGCAGTCAGCATGTATGGTTTGCTGTGTGAGAGTCTGCATGACTTCATTAAGGAGTCGTATGGAGACGACGTGTGGAAGCTGGTGAGAGAGAGAGCAGACGTTAGACTCCACTCCTTCGTCACTCACCAGGTGAGAAAGCCAATCTTCAGAACTATTAAACAAATAATTTACACATTTACACTCAGCCATTGTCTGCACTATTGTGCGCTATGTAGGCCATGCTAATGGGTGTAGAAGCCATATTTTGTGACCTATAGTGCACTATATAGGCCTACACTATTAACAAACTGGATTCTAGAAAGTACTGAAACATGACCATTGGACCAATTTGTGGAACCATTTCTGGTTAAAATAACCATTAAAATCATTAAAAAAGAAATATTTTTTAAAGAATTGTTTTAAGAACTGTTTATGCACTGACCCCTTTACAGAGCAAGGCTTATTAAAAACTAAGTATTACTAAGTAAGTACATGGGCTTCTGTATTAACCCATATGCTGTTTAAAGGGGTTAAAATGGTACTTTGAGTGTTCATGTTTTAAAAAGCAGGATAGCGAGTCAAGTGACATCTCTGTTGACGGCACTTATCAACAAGGTGTTTCCGTCTGCTCACTGCTGCTTACTGTATGTGTTCTGAGTAAACTCTAGAGACTGTAGTGCTAAAAGTCCCAGGAGATCAGCTGTTCTCGAAATACTCAAACAAGCCCTTCTGACAACAACAATCATGCCATGCTCAAAAGCACTGACAGGTGTACTCAGCGAATAAATGCATTTAATGTAATGCATTTAATAAACAGCAGAGAGATTATAATCTAGTATCCTGTCCTGAACATGATTTATGATCTCTTGCTCTGTCACAATCATATTGCAGTAATCAGAAAGTGGATGTGTTGAACTGAGGCATTTATTTTCATTAATGTCTTAATTACAGAGCAAGATATTTCAGACAATGTACCCAATTTAGGCTTCTACTTTAATACTTGCCAGAAAAAAAGACAATGTAATCATAAATTACAGTTATTTAGATGATAACTGTCAGCTAGATGTCATGATCATTATCACAGTCTCAGATATTGGGATCTAAGAACTAGATTCATGGAAGTAGCCTTAACAATCAACTCTGTGTGTGTTTGTGTAGGTCTACAGTGAGAGTGTAATCCCACGCATAGCCAAAGCAGCCAGTGGGGTTACAGGCACCCCCTATAATGAGCTGATGAACTCCTGGGGTGTGTACTTCCTGGGCTTTGTGGGAAAGTATGGCTACGACCGGATCCTCAAGGTGAAGTCGTTTTTGCAGTGACATTTATAGAGAATTACCAATTGCTTTTATAGGCAAGTGGCCTCCTTCTACATATTGCCATTGTCACGCAAAAACCTTGTATCTGCATTTCTCTTGTATCTTAATTTCTCCAGTTATGTTTCTTTACCTTGTGTTAACATTTTTATGATGAATGGACCAATAGAAATGCTCCTAAATTACTTAAAATATGAATGAATAAATGAATGAATGAATGAATGAATACAATGAATGACTGAATGAATAAAAAAAAATATATATATATATATATAGGCTACATCTATGATGCTTTAATTGTGCTTCTCCATGTGAATGTTCAGGTGTTGGGCCGTCATGTGCGTGACTTTGTGAATGGACTGGATAACCTGCATGAGTACCTGCGCTTCAGTTACCCCAAAGTTCAGCCCCCCACCTTCTTCTGTCAGGAGGAGTCTGCTACCGGAGTCACACTTCACTACAGGTGAGAAACATTTTGGGGAGCATCGCAATGCTCATTGCTATCTTACACACCTCCAACAGTCTATTTTCATACCTTCTGCCTGCGTTGTTAAAATAGCAGCGGTGCTTGTGAATATATCTACGCCGATGAGCGTGGGGGTCTCCAAATGAGGTGTGTTCAGGTCAATTTCTGAGGTATTGCTGCCTTGGCTACAGAAAACACAGGTGCACCACTAACCGAACACAACCTAGGCAGACGTCAATAGTCAGACGTTCGTTGCTGTCTTGGCAGTGAATTGTCAACACAGGTGCGTGCCCAACGCGCATACATCCCCGCTTCGTGCCATTGAAATAGCAATCCACCAAAGTCAGACCACACCTGGCTTTTAAAGGGAATGGAAGGGGAAAATATTCAAATACATTTAAATTTAAATTCATCATTTTTGAAATACCATCCAACCCTATCCTAGACTAGCTCTGAGCACAGTTAAACTAATAACTTTAGGTGAAAATTGAAAGTTTCCCCTCTTTACAAATGTAAAATGTAAAGTCATGTTTAGTGTTCGAACTTTGCTTCTCTAGTTTTCCTCTGAAGCTACCAGGCTACTGGAGCTAACAAGTGATGGAACCGCATCTTATATATCTTATATATTATTTCATATATTATATTTATAAATTGTGCTCTTATAGTATGAAATGACTAAAATCACAGTTCTCATCTCAGGTATCCAAATGCTACTGGAGATGAAAACTGAACAATTTTGTTTAGTTGAAATACTCAGGGCAAGTTTCCAAGACCCAGATTAATCCTAATCCTAGACTTCCATACCTAGACTAGAGTTCCATTCACCATTGGCAGTACAGTTTAGTAAAAGGGTGGGCTTAATGTCTGGTCAACCAGACCACATTGCATAGAACTACTGAAAATGCACTCAATGCTGTAAATAAGATAAATGAGTGTGTGTGTGTGTGTGTGTGTGGTTTGTTTGGCCCTGGGCTGCAGGAGTAAGCGTAAGGGCTACCTACACTATGCTATGGGTCAGCTCAGACAGATGGGGAAGCAGTTCTATGATACAGACATCCATGTGGAGGTTCTCTCTGAGCAGCTGGTGGGGGATTACTCCCATGTCACAATGAGGTAGGACCACCCCCACATTCACCGCAGGAAACTGCACACTTTAGTATTGTGCAAGGGGTATATCACTTCAGTTAAGGGTACAAATCACAATTTTGCTGTGTAATGTTTTTTTAATTGTTTTATTTTTTAGGTTCCTTTATTTTAGTTTGACTTTAATAATATTTTCGGAGCTTTTTGGTGATAGTGGTGTAGTTCTCCCATTTTACCTATGCTTGGTCTGTTGTGTGTTTTTGGATCTATAGCTCACTATCAGGTTTGTTTATTGAATGTTTTCTCTCGTTTTCAGATTGAACTTTGATAATTCTGCTTATCGCTACATCCAGAAAGAAGATGAAGAGGAACAAGAGATTCTGCCAATCACTAGTGATTTTTTCTTTGAGGTGTTTCCCTTCAACATTGTGTTCAGACAGGTACAGCAATCCTCCTCTCTTCTCTTCTCATCTTCTCTTTTATCATCTTCTCTTTTCCTCTCTTCTCATCTTCTCTTTTTTCCTCTCATCTCCTTTCTTCTCATCTCTTCTCTTCTTCTCTTTTCTGTTCTCCTCTCTTCTCGTTTTCCTTTTTCACCTCTCATCTTCTCTCTTCTCATCTCCTCTCTTATCTTCTCCTCTCTTCTCATCTTCTCTTTCTCCTCTCATTACTTCTCTTCTCTTCTCTTCTCTTCTCTTCTCTTCTGTACAGTCATGTGATGTTCTATAATATAATGTTAATAATCTACAACAGGACATGGTGGTGCACAACGTTGGCTCTGGTTTGGCCACAGTTTTTCCTGATCTGGATGGAAAGAAGATTAACGATGCATTCCTCCTAGCTCGGCCCTTGGTAGAGTTCACCTGGAACATGGTGTGTAGAGTCTGATGAAAAATCTTCAGATCTATTACTCAGTAAATGTTCTGAATGATTATGAGAGTAAAATATTGAAGTGTAGGCCACTGCAGACCCTGTAGGGTTTAACGCATTAACACTTGTATGTTTATTAAACAGGTAGCTTAAGCTTTGTGAAAGACTAATATGGCTTCCAGTGGAGACAGCCTATTAGATATGACTCCAGTTTGCTTTAAAGGACAGTCTATTAATTTAAATAGGAGACTGATATATGTTTTTTTTTCACAGATCATCTCCCATCCCAACAATCTGTTTGAAATCATGTCTAAAGAGCCTGTGAAGAGGGAGCGGAACCTTCACAATAGAGTCCAGAGTAAGGAAGATGTTAACTGCTGTAGATGTTATACGTGCTTCCTGTTAGACAGAAGATTATTAAGATTATTAAGATTATTATGAATTTGATTGTACTGTCTTTTCATTACAGATTCTGACTATGAGAATGCTAATCGCTCTGCTGATGTAGACGTGGAGCTCATGGCCTTTCAGTCCATCATTGGAGACGATTACAAAGGTCAAACAATCCCTCAGACACACTCGACTGCACACACACTACAGTAGAAAAGTAAAATTTTGTTATAAATTTTGTTATTGAATTATTTGTTATAAATATATAAATATATTTGTTATATAAATATTAAGATGATATATATATAATCTTAATATTTATACAACAAATATAATATATATATATATATATATATATATATATATATATATATATATATATATGTAGATATATATATCAGGAATAAGATTTCTATGTGCATGTGTACGCTTACTCTGATTTCTTCATTTTTTCTCAGTCTGTATACATAACTGGACAGATGCTCTTTTGAAAAAGGCGCTTCACATCTGGTATTAATATGCATCTTGGCTGATTTGACAATAAATAATTGCCAAAATGCATATTGTTCACACCTGGCATTTTAAATGTGGATCTCCCACATCATTTCCTCTGGAGAAGGGGCATGGCGCACCAGCCACGAATATCGGCATTATGCATTAGTTAGTTTGTCTTTGCAGCAATATTGAGAAAGCTGTATGACAGGCAGCATTGCAAGCTATTAAAAAAAAACATAAACAATTAAGATCCTAAGATTCAGATTTGTAAAGTGGGCCCATGTTTATAAAAAGCCACGGAAGGAAGTTTTCTTCTATGGAATTCTGTGTTGCAGGATCTATTTTAAAATGTTAATATTTTAATATAAATGTGTGATTATAAATATTTCCTATTTTAGTGGGCAGAAAGAGAAACTGTTCATGCTTACTGAGTTCAGTGGAAAAATAAAGCTGCTGGTGGTGTTTTGCTCTATTAGATGGAAACAGCGCCAATGCCATGGAGAGCTGGGGGGATGGGAGTCGCTGCCTCAAACTGAAAGGCCAGATGAGATACATGCCTGAATGGGAGTCCATTATCTTTCTTGGGACACCTGTGTAAGTTACACACATACACATGAATCAGCTTGCCTCTTCCCTAACCCCATTCTTATCTATTAAATTGGTAGACTTTGGGAGAGAATTTGGGTTAATATTGAATATTGAAAATGTTTATGAATCAAAATAAAGTTAAACACACATTAGCACATTCACACCAGACCAAGCCACACTGCAACAACAACAACTTATTCACAGATCAAGTACAGAAACACCTAGGATGAATGACTAGGGGCCAGGGCTACAAAAGGGACCCAGGGAGCACTAAATACCAGGTGGGGCAAAGGCATAAACACCGGGTCACGTCTTTGTGCGCGTGTGTGTGTGTGTGTGTGTGTATATCTGTGTCTTCTTTTTACGCAGAATGGAGAGTCTGAGTGCCATGTTTAAGACTGGACTCTACATTAATGACCTCAGCATGCACGACTCCAGCAGAGACCTTGTGCTGGCAGGAACGCAGCAATCTGAGGAGCTCAAGAGAGCTCTTATACAGGTACAGACAGAGTAAAAAAATGTTTTTTATATCAGCAAAAAATTAATGTTCTTAAAAATAAACCAACTTGGCAGTAATGCAAAGGGTGTGCGGGCTTCTGTCAGCTTCATCTCAAAGTGAAGGCTGCTCATTGCTTCAGCAGAGCTAGGAGAGGCATTGCTAGCACTAGTATTCAGAGGTACCATTACCAGAGACAGTAATGAGCTGGCTGTACTGACACATCGTAAGAAATGTGTAACAGTTAAAGCAACATTATGTAGCATTTTTATCTTAAAATAATAGCTTCAAAATCATGTAGATGCCCTACTGACCTGTAATAGGAAGAATAGTGATGATATTGTTGCTTGGGGGCTCAGGACACCAGTTTCTGCACTAGATAACATTGGTGATGTGGGCGGGACAACACTGTATTGTGTAATACTGTATAACCCATAAGTCATATTTGTGTAAAGTCCTGTAATATTACTCTACCTCGACAACAGACTTTCAGTGACAGTTTTGTGTCTCTCAGCTCATCCAGAAATTCATGTGCAAAGCATGTCCTAAGTGTGCATAACACTTCCCGATTGTAGGGTGAGTCCAGGAGCAAGAAATACCAATTCTCCATAATGCTGCTTTAAATCTTTCAAAATGGGGCAGCCTTCAGCAAAGCAATGACAAAGAAATATACCAATTCTCAGCTGAATCCTTGGCTTCGAGGCACGGCTTGTGTGTTCTGTTTACAGACCTCAGGATCTGATTCAGTACCGTCTTTAACATGCATCCACCAATTTCAACTCACTACTAGAAAGTGTGGCAACTGTAGTCATTCTGTTTCTCTGCATACTTTGTCAGCCTCTTTTTACCCTGTCCTTCAGTGGTCAGTACTTCAAGGATCACCACAGAGCAGTGCTGCTGTGTCTGATCCGCTCCTACCAGCACGACACACACTAACACACCACCACCATGTCAGTGTCACTGCAGTGCTGAGAATGACCCACCACCCAAATGGTACCTGCTCTGTGGTGGCCCTGTGGGGAACAGGGTGAAAGGAGGCTAACAAAGTATGCAGAGAAACAGATGGACTATGGTCTGTGATTATAGAACCACACAGTGCTCCTATTAGGTAAGTGGAGCTGATCTAATGTTATGGTCAGTGTATAGGTTTATGTCTTCTTCTTCTTCTTCTTCTTCTTCTTCTTCCTCTAATGAATGAAATCAGGCAATATTTCTATTTATTGAGGAGGAATGCTGCAGTGCCTCATAAGTAACACAGTTTGACATCCCTGTGGTAGACCTTTAGAAATAGGTCTTAGTTCTTTTAGATTGCAATAAATAGAGCAAACGATGGCTGTGTTTTTTTTTACCTTTATGGTGGGGGGCAGCCATGACCTATTGGTAAGAGAAACACCCTTGGTACCAGAAGGTCACCAGTTGCTCTCTTCCTCTCCATCACAGGAGCAGAAAAAGTCCAGCAAACTGGAGGAGAGCATGAAGATGCTGGACTATGAGATGAAGAAGACTGATGACCTGCTCTACAGGATGATCCCTAAACCTGTTGCTAAGAGACTGCGCAAGGGAGAGCCAGCGGTCAACACGTGTGAGGTCAGAACATGCACAGTGTGACAGTGTCATTTAAGATGGCCCAAAATTGAGTCTAATGATCTCAGGTTGTGTGTATGTGTGTTTGGCCCAGGTGTTCCCAGATGTGACCATTCTGTTCAGCGATGTGGTGGGCTTCACTCGGATCTGCAGCCACATTACCCCCATGCAGGTGGTGTCCATGCTCAACACCATGTACACACTCTTCGACACACTTAGCGAGAAGCACAGAGTCTTTAAGGTGGGTTTTAAAGTGCTTCTTCAGACGTTTTTGTTTAGTTTATTTATGCGTAAGCATGACACTGTGTGTGCTTGTGTGTGTGCGTCTGATTCAGGTTGAGACTATTGGAGACGCCTACATGGTTGTAGCTGGAGCCCCGGAGAAGACTAAGTACCACGCCCATAACATCTGTGACATGGCCTTAGACATGGTGCGCTCCATCGACCACCTCAAAGACCCGTCCAATGGCAACAACATACAGATCAGAGTGGGTGTGTGGACTCTCACTCTTTCTATACTCATAAATATCATATCATATTACAGCAAGTTTTGTTAATCCTTCAAGGCTGAGACTCCAAAGCAGCAAAATCTGCTTTTAGTGTACTCTTCTAACTTAAGATCATTCCCTAGTGTTCATTCTCCTGAAACATCTGCACATCATGCCCATTCATTCATAATTATCATGCAGATAAGCAATGTTCATATCAGTGGAAGCCTAATAATATATAAAGATTTATTTATAAATAATGATTTATTTGATTTTTTAAAATAGATGATCCACAGTTCAATGCTGGGAAGCTATATATATATTTATGGACTTCCACATACACATACTGATGGTATTAAGCTTTTACCTGGGTAATTGCTGCCCTTAAACCTCCCCTGTGAAGTGGGTTTGTCATCCATTGACCTTTAGAAATATGACTCTGGTTTCAGGCATTCACTCTGGAATGGTCGTTGCTGGGGTTGTAGGTCACAAAATGCCTCGCTATGGTCTTCATGGTGATACGGTCCACACAGCATCAGCCATGGAGAGCAACGGAAAGGTTTGTGTTTGTATGTGAATGGAATCAATAATAAATCAGTTGACCTCTTTCAGAATCAAAAGTTTAACATTCTAGGTTTCCAAACTCAGCATAGTGTGCCTGAGTCATAAAACAAAATGCATTGCAGCATGGTAATGAAGTCATATTTTCAATATTTCAAGAGCTACAGGGAAACTCTTGTACAGAGCGCCTTACATTTGAGGCAATTAAAGCCTAGTTTTTTTTACACAGGAAGGATGATGTTGTTAACCTTTAGACTATGTGAGCTCATGCATATTCATCCCAGCCCTCCCAGAAGCTGTGGGAGTCTCACACATATTAATAACAGCTCCCTGACATCCGCAAAATACATTATACATTATATTGGGCTTGCTCATGCATTTGCGAGTAAATGACTCCATGAGATAATAATATGATATAATATAATATAATATATATTCAACAAACAAATTCCTTGTTTAGAAATGCAGAAACATACTAGCTGGAAAACACAGAAATGTTGCATACAGGCCATATAAATGTGCTAAAATTCTATGATGAATGAATTTACATAAGACGTGAAGTTTATCCAAAAACATTCAGGTGTTTGAAGGTAAGACGTGAGTAATTAGCCAAAAACGTGCATTACCGCTACAATTCTGTTCAGGCAAATTTAGGGATGATTGGTTGTGTTTTTTGTTTCATGTATTATACTATTCACTCTTCTAACCAGTTTGAAGCCCGAAGCACATAACATGACTTCAGTGACCCCTACTGGAAATAAATTCCCTCCACTGGCACTGAAATACATTTTGATTGGAAGTTTGATTTCCAACTTATTGCTGCAATGAGTGGTCTTTATTTATTTGTTTAATTAGTGGTATTTATTCAGTAATATTCCTAATTCCTAATTCTGTTGTGTGTGTTGCAGGAGATGCACATTCAGCTCAGTAGCGCCACCTATGAGCACCTGAAGGGCAGCCACTTCATTTTTGAGAGACGTGGAACCATAACCATAAAGGTAAGCATCTGCAGCAGCCTCGGAGTGATTCAATGGGAAACAATTCACTGTGGTCAGAAACTGACTATGATATGGGCCTAGATGATGCCACAAACTGTACGACTACAGTTACTGAACACCAGTAAGTGAAGCTACAAGGCAGGGATTTCTAATTAAGCGGCCATTAGGTTATATGAAGGTGTGTTAGAAGGCTGCATTTTTTAGTCTTTAATGCATCTGTAGTGTAAATAACATCATCACTAGGATTAATTTAAGTTTGGAAGATTGTGTGAATGTTAAGTCTGGATATTAAGACCAATTTGGACAGAAGGATGTCTGCTGGTCTGACAGCTCTGTATTTATGGGATAATAACCTTTAAAAGGTCAGATATGACTCATACTCTTCTCATAATGATCTGCCAATTCCAGTCTGCTATTTCATCTGACTAATGACCAGCAGCCAGAGGCTAAACTCAAAATGAACTCAAAATTAATTAAAATGTTTTTAAAATCAAAATGCAGTTTTAGTTTTTAAACATGAGGTAATGCAGGAGAAAATAAAATAATTGCTGTAAAAAACAACAACAATGGCATGTAAAAAAATGTGTTTATTTTTTGTTTGATTTTTAAAAGTAATACATGTGAAGCCCACAATACATGCATATAGGATGCTCATGTATAGCCTATATATATATATGTTTTTTTTTTTCAATGACATTTGACATGTGAAGTGAAAAATATGATTGTCTTCATCAAAAGTGCAATCTGTCATTGGGTAGGATGTATTAGTCAGCAAGTGAACAGTTAGTTCCTAAAAGCAGGAAAAATAAGCATAAGGATGTGAGCCACAACAAGGGCCAAACAGTGACGGCTACATGACAGGGCCAGAACATCTACAAAATATCAGGCAGGTCTTGTGGGGTTTTGCTGGTATGCAGTGGTCAGTACCTACCAAAAGGGGCCCAAAAAGCATTGGTCTCTTTCCACTGCAGGGCTGAATGGTTCTGAGCACAGAGCTTACACACCGAGCTGAGCCTGGTTTTCTAAGCAGGGTTAGGGAACTGTACTTGGGGCCACAGAACCATTCAAGGTGATCCACATTTGCATCACCGTGGTGCCAGGGTCCTTATATTTCCAATACAGAAAATGTTGGATACAGTTTCTTAGACAATGAGGCTAATGTAACTATATATACTGCTAACTGCATGCCAAAGTCTTCACACAATCGAATAAAACCTCATTGAGACAAATGTTATTAACTCATGCAAATTACTCAATGATAATTACTTAATTCAGTACTACAGGAATTACGTTATTCATTACATTCATTGTTAGGCAAGAAACCTCTTTAACACTGTCTTGTGTTTAAGTAGATGTGCCTACTGCCATATTATTCTTCACAGAAACATTTAAGGGTTGGTTACTGGCTAAATTGCTAGACTGGAAGCCAATGAATAAGTGCAATTTCTGTCTATTGTCATGACAGTAATCCCTCTCTAACATGTCTAACAGTCCCAGTAAAGCACAGTGTGAAGGGAATGCTTTAATCAGTAGAACCATTGAGGCCTGTTTGTCTTGCAGGGCAACGTGGAGATCGAGACATACTGGCTAAAGGGAAAGAGGGATAAGGATGGAAACGCCCAGGCAGCCTGTCCTCAGTTTGAGGCTCAAACTATCAGCAAGGCTGCGATATCCCCTCCGGAGCCCCCAATCGACGAGGAAGTACTGGTACACTGCATTGAATTCCGGTTCCCTCCGTTGTGTTCTTTTCTGAACTCAGTGGTCTCTCAATAGCAACATCTTTCAAAAGTGAAGCAACCACAGGTCTAGCACCTCTGCTGGCTGGTTGCAGTATGATGTGTAGCTCCACCCATCCTCATATATTTCAATGACTAAACAGCCAGATTTCCATTTCATTGTTCTTCTCCTGAACAATGTCTGTCTTTCCATCTCCGTGTCTAATTCCAACAAATAGTTTTTCCTGTGCTAATATTGGCTTTTTTATTTATTGCCCCCCATCAGTTTTTAAAACATTATTCTGCTTTAAGAAGGTGGGGTTACACCTAGGAATTAAATAATATACAGCCTTGACTGTCAGAGACTCTTCTGTTCATTAAACGGAGTAGCTGAATTGTAGTGGAACTTGCCCTTTTACTGTTGAAACATTAAACTTACTGGACAAACTGGGAATCCAGGGGGGAAATCGAAATCTGTAAACTCAATGAAGGTGGTCTGAGACACGCTTGGTCTGGAAGCGTGTCTTCTACAGTCTACAGTCATTGGTACAAGGAGCTTAACTCAACATGGCTAGAGAACACTGACTGGTTGTGAAAATGTGGAGGACTTGGGAGGAGACTGGATAGGTCAGGGCTGAAGATTGGCCACAAAACCTGGAATAGAACTAATGTTGCTGTTACAGTTTTCAGAGTTTAACCATTTCCTTAATGCCTTCCAATTCAATACGTCTTATTTTTGAGCTCTACCTCAGCTCCTCATACTATATGCCCAAGGACAGATGTTGTAGCTCGTTTTATGTCTGGTTGGCCCTATGAGCGTTTTGGTTTTTCTCCAGGTGTTCCCGTCTGTAGCAGGTGAAGATGAGGATGATGTGAAGTCTATCCGATCTCACCGCATTAAGATGGAAACTTCTGGCAACTCTCTGGAGGAGTCCATGGAGGAGGGTAGAGTGGAGGAGATGTCCGTTAGTAAGGTGAGACAAACCACAGGGCTTCTTGTTTACATATTCACTGCAAAGGAATAATGTTGACTGCTTGTGAACTGCGAACATATAGATCCTCCATGACCATGGATAAAAGTGTGAAAATGCATTGATGCAATGTGCTGCATCAACCTATATATGTGCAGCATGTCAGGTCACAACTTTAAAGCAGCATAAACATGACTTACACAGTTACATCTTGCTATTTTTGGGAAAAAATATATCTGTTATGTACATATCTACACTCTTAAGTTATTTGATGGTAACAATAATGAAACCCTTTTTTAAACCCTTTACTCTTAATACTCTGATGCAGAGTATCAGTAACACATATCACATATCAGTGAAGTAGCAATAGCGAATCTAAATACACTGAGGTAAATATCCTAGCCCTAATCCTACCCCTAACCTCAACCCAAAACCTAATTCTAACCCTCAGTCCTGGCCCTAATCCTAACCCTAACTTCAAGCCAAAATCTAATCCTAACCTCAGTCCTGGCCCTAATCCTACCCCTAACCTCAACCCAAAACCTAATTCTAACCCTCAGTCCTGGCCCTAATCCTAACCCTAACTTCAAGCCAAAATCTAATCCTAACCTCAGTCCTGGCCCTAGTCCTACCTCTAACCTCAACCCAAAACCTAATTCTAACCCTCAGTCCTGGCCCTAATCCTAACCCTAACCTCAACCCAAAACCTAATCCTAACCTCAGTCCTGGCCCTAGTCCTACCCCTTAACCTCAACCCAAAACCTAATCCTAACCCTCAGTTCTGGCCTTAATCCTAACCCTAACCTCAACGCAAAACCTAATCCTAACCCTTAGTCCTGGCCCTAATCTTAACATTAACCTCAACCCTAAAGATCCATCAATTTGACCCTTAATCTCAATCTAATCCAGTTAAAATCCAGTTCCAGACTGGTGTCAGCAGCAGGCCTATAGCAGCTGGTTAGATTTTTTTTTTAGTGGAACATATTTACTGATATGGCTTACACTCTCTAAACACTCTCTCTCTTTCTCTGTCAGTATAACTGCCTGTATCTTTCTCAGTCTCATTACAAAGATGTCCAGCAGGACGCCGGTCTCCAGGACCCTCACATAGAGCTGGATTCTCCGGAGTTTGATGGTCGGGATTCAATCATGGAGTCTCCAGAAGGCTCCTGTGATTCACGCTGCTCAGAAAAAAGCACCATGTGCTCCATATCCTGAAGCAGACACCCCCAAAGACATTCATCCTATACTGACACTGGCTTTGGCCTGGATTCCCCACAGTCTAGAAATCAGTGTGTTGTGTTTGCACCTTAGATTAAGCTTCTCAGTGAATGCAGTTAAAACTGGTTTACAGATGTTGCTGGCTAGAGATGCTCTGGAGGTAATGAGGTGTAAAGTAAACGGACTGATCCTTGTAAAATGCTTCAGCTTGTCTTTTTGTCCCCTACATTAAAGAGATACTCCAGTGCTTACCAGCAAAATCGCATGCGATGTGTTGCATTTTTAACATTTGGTTGATTACCACAGAAACTTGGATTTCCCTTGATAGAGCGCTCTGATAGAGTACAGTTGGCCTTGTAGATGGCACTTTCTCCCCACATCACTTCAGTGCCGTGCTGGCCAGCGCTGGCGTCTGCTGATGGAAAAAGAGGTACTGGCTGGTTGTCCACATGTTGGAGGAGGCGTGTGTTGGCCTCACCCTCCCAGTGTTGGAGGCATTGCATGTGATGGGGGAGAATATGTATGTGTTGGATACTTGGCGATCTAAATTGGGGAGAAAATGGGTTTTTCCTTGCATTTCTCTGCATTTCCACATGAACAGAAAACCTGCCAACTCAAAACACACTAACAGTTAAAGTCTAAAGATTATGAAAATCATGTTTTTTTGTAGAAGGTATTTTTTAACTGAAGCAATAAATCTATAATATGCCGTTTCAGAGACGGAAGATCTAGGATTGCATTTTCTTTACTAGGTTTCTTAGTTTTAGAAAGTCTAAAAGTCAGTATTCTTAAATGGTAACAGTTATACCTAGTGCTGGGTGATTTAACCTCAAATCAATATCACGATTAATTGAACATTTTACATTAATTATAAAATCAGCTCGAGCTGCTTGGCTTAAGTGGGCAGTTTATGAACACACACACTGGGGATATATATTAGCAGAATAAAAAATGCATTAAATGAATAAAGCAAATTTAAATAATTGACATGGGCAAGAATCCATTAATTAGAGGGTCTAAATGTCAGTTTTGATTCATTTGAATTTGAATTGCCCAGTCCTAGTTGAACTCTTGTACTATTTTTGTTTCAGTCAGTCAGGTCCTTTAAAGGTTTATTCATTGCTAAAGCAGATGTTCAGTTATGTACACACAGCTTATATCATCTCTATAGAAAAAAATTGCCAATACAATGGGACGCTCAGGAACAGCTTCAGACAAACATGGGGTCAATGGGGTCAATAAGTGTCGACTAGAGGGGTATAAAACCCCCCAGCATTAGGCTGTGGAGCAGGGGAACTGTATTCTCTGGAAAATTGGAGCTTAATTCAATACTTCAATACTGGGATGAGCTGAAGTGGCTTTTATGATCCAGAGCTAACCATCTAATGTCAGTACCTAATACTTCTGTGGCTGAATGCATTCAAATATATTATATTATCAAATATATTGAGTGCATTCCAGTAGTTTTTCACTATAAGTGGTTTTTGAGTTGGTGTGTTTTCTGTTGTTTTTTGTTTTTCAGAGGAAGTTCAGGAGAACCCATGGAAAAGATGAATGCTGTTGCAATAAACTGTTTAGTAGAGATGAGTCAGAGAGTGAATGTATTAAAAAACACTGGAAAGTCCATAGTCCCTAGTGTGGTCCTAAAGATCTAAAAGATTAGTTCCAATACACCTGTTCCTAATATTCAGACCTTGATTAACTGGACCAGGTGTGTTAGATTAGGCTTGTAACTAAACCCTCCAGACCGATAGATCACCAGGATCACCCTACAGTCTTAAAAATAAAAGCATGGTTCTTTAAGTGATGCCACTCAAGTGAAAAACTAATGTTTGTAATAGGGATGTGTGAGGGTGAAGAACCCTTAAATTGGTACATCAAATGTTGTAAATTTAGGCTTTTAAAAGGTTCTCCACACTCATGCATCTTTATTACAGTATACTAGGTTACCCCTACCTTAGCTTGTGACAGAGTGTTGAATTAGTTGTGTGTGGCTTGTATGGTTAAGTTACACTCTGAAATTGTGAAAAGTACACTATATCCGTTGCAAATCAGCACAGACACGCAACAAACTCGTATCTCCAAAATGACAATTTTACAGGATAAGAAAAAAACTCTTCCTAACTTTAAATGGACGTCAGTGTAAAAATATTTAATTTCGAGTCATTTTGGAACATTTCTTTTAAAATAAATATTGAATAAAGAACTACTGCCAGAATCAGATTATTTCAAAACATGAAAAATAGCAAAAAATGGAGATGCAGTGTTTTGTGTGACAGTGACAATTATGAGTCACTAACTTTGTAAAAGTTAAGTGGCTGAGCACTGAAACACTCTGGGGCCACACTGGGGGTCAATTACTCGTTCACGTCTGCACACGCATCTTTTGGAATTAAGCCTTAAAATTGTTTAGAAGAGCCAATTAAATTTCTTCAATATAGACACCAATTCTTGGCATAAAATCACACAAGTGTTTTATCTCTTACACTGTATTCTGTCCATTGTTAATTGCTAATGGTAATGGTACTTCTACATTTTTAAATACATGTTTTACCTGTAATATTTATTGAAACAAATTACAAAACACACTCAAAAATAACCTTAGAGAGTGGTTAACCCTACAACATACAATACTGTGACATGAATATGGAAATAAGTTTTGAAATTCATTTGAACTTTTAAATAGGTTTATGAAATAAATGATCATTGAACATTTGTACATTTTTGTCTTCTGTATTTTAGTGTTTGGAATGCGTTTTGAAATAAAACAATGTAGGAGAAGTGAATCTCACATTGCTCATGTATTTCTTTACATACAGGAAGACATATATTTGCATATGCTGACTCTACTAGACTGGATGAAATGTGTCATTGTTAAATTATCAAAACAAAGTTCATAATTTATTATTTTTATTTCAACTTTACTTTTATTTATGCAAACACAACTACGACTGAACCGACATATATTACATGTCCAAAAGTGTCCAGACACCCCTTTTATTTAGTGCCTTTATCTACTTTAAGTCTCATCCGTTGCTAATACAAGCATTCATATAGGCACACACACACAGTTTCTACAGAAAAGCAGAAGCAGCCATTCATTAGCTTAAGGTCACCAGACCCCCAGCATTGGGCTGTGGAGCAGTCAAACTCTGGAGTGCTCCAGGAGTGCTCTCTGGAGTGAGAAATGCAAAATCTTTTTCAAGGGAGAACTATTAGTTTTTTCTCTCTGTTATCTTAAAACACAGCCCAGATACATATCTTCACTATTAGCTTTTCTCACATTTTCTTTTGACAGTTGATTCAACCATGTTTTGATTTCCGGTGGGTGGGACCCTTATGTTACTGATGAGTTGAAGTGGTATTTGTGATCCAGAATTAATATTGTAAATCATGACCTGATCTCAGTAATGCTCAGACACACTTTTGGACAGTTAGGATGAGTTTCATGATCAAAGATTAAACCCAACCCTAGACTTGTTTTCCTTTCAGTGGAGTATCTCTAGTTAGTCCAGAACTAGTCCAGGAAACTGACCTGTATGAAATAAAACAATTAAAGCAGGCAGCCTGATAATGTTCAAATATTACTTTAATGACTGAGTTACAAAAGCAATGCTTCCAGTCAAGTCTCACATTTACTTGCAATCCTTTTGTGCCTGAGGACTGATGTCGCTCTGCTGACAGCACCTAGAGCAGCTCAGATGAGTTTACCCCTCTCCTCCCCTGTATTTCTTGCTCTTTGTGTTGTGGTGTTGATTTCCTGCTGTACCCCAGACAGACTTTATCGATGTCGAGATGAAACACAAACAACAACCATGACCAAGTGAATCATCTCATTCGGTGTGTTCATGGTCGAAGGACATCACTCACGCAAATGTACAATGTACAGTGAGGCACAGTAATAGTGCAGAATCCAGATGATTGAGAACATTAGTGATAAGATCTTCTGACTGGATTATACTGATTACATTGGTATATGTCAAAATATGAAGAAGAAACAACAAAATACTTCAATAAATCACTAAATTTATTTTTATTAAAGTAAAAGGACAAAATATCAATATTTTACAGCAAGATATACAATGTTACACTTGAAAGCTGCTTGGAAATCTATTACCACTCTCTTTGACATTGTTCTGCTGCATTGTCAAATGACATTTGTGCTTTTGTGGCTGGATGCAATCAAATCTTAACAGCAATGGGGCACAAACTCCTAATGAAAAGTTGATTTCAGAAGAAATGGATCAGTGGGACAGGACACACTACTTTTCAGATGATTCTCAAAGGGAATTCTTCTTGTTTGGAAGTCCAACCCTGTCCTGCTTTGTCTGTATGTAAAAAGGCTCAGGTGCAGATGCCACACTAAGAATCAACTCTAGACCCTTGGTTAGCTCTTTTGGGCAGCAAATAAGGCAACTTTCCAACAACTTTTTTTCAAATACTTTTGTGGGATCCACACTCTAAATAAAATAAAGATGTTGCAAAGGGTTCTTCGAGTGAAGTTGTATAAAAACCATTCGTGTAAAGGAGGCTGTGTGTATAAAGAACCATAACATTGGAAAAAACCTTTACATTGACTTTAAATCTTTGAAGGCTTCTTCACACATTGCTTTTACAAAAATGGTTCTTTACAGAACCACAACATGGCTCTTCTATGGCATTTCTCAAAGAACTGTTTATAATAGTATACAGTAGATTCCGAATAAACACCCTTCCTACATCATTCACACATTTAACAAACATACACCACATTTCTAAACAGATATCTCCATAACCTGGAGTACAAAAAACTGTAGCACTGTCCTCATTATAAACAATGTTAAACAGTCTATCAACAGAATATGTATGAGTCCACTGTAGCATATATCAACTCAGTAACCGTATCTCTGTGGTAATACACATTGTTGCTTTTTATACCCTAAAACAACCAGATTATATTATATAATTGAGTAATTTTAAATGAATTTAGAGGAAGACAGAGCCCAAGGTTTGGTGTTTTTGTGAGGATTTGACTAATAGCCTTAACTTTGGTAAATGAGCTCAAAAAGGTCATTTCTGTCACTGTTAATATTAACATACTAGACTAGGTAGGTAATGTAAAATAAATGATTCTCTAGCAACAGTTATGTGTATGTATGTAGCTTATTAATTGATGTTTAGCCTATTATTAGTACAATATTAATGCTATCAGCATCTGTTCTTTAAAATTTCTACTGCTCTTCTCTGGCATGTTCACTAAATAAAGAGGCTGAGGTTGTGCTTGATACACTTCCATTTGTTAGATACCAGGCCAAAGACATCTAAATGAACCAAACATAGGATGAACCTTCACCTCCAATCTGCATACATTCTTTTGTAAAAGATGAATTGCTGGCACTAACATTTTCCCCACAAAACAACAGCTTCCGAATCATGTTGATGCTCCATGGACTGTAACAGGGAGAACAGTATCTCTATCTTTGCTAATTCAGGCATGGCAAGCTGCTAACTGCACTACGAGGCAGGACAATGCTCGCAAAAACTTTGAGTAAAATCCTTTAATATTACTCCACCGCCTCAGTCCACATTCTTCTTTCACTTCAGAAGCTGGTTCTGTATCTCTCAGCTTATCCAAAAATATATGTGTAATGCAAGTTCTTTAGTGTTTAGTGTATATTCCACTTCCTGCATGTAGGGGGAGCCCAGGAGCAAGAATGTTTCTCACATAATGCTGCTTTAAATTATATTAAACTATTTTAACCACTATAAAACACTCATGTGCACAAATATGACATTATATTATATGATGTATTAATGTGCAATGTTGTTGCCATTTTATAAAAACTGTAAGCCCCATCAGGCCATGTGCTGCAGTCATTTCACATTTGCCATCATAGTAACTATGGTAATCATGATTGCTTGTGGTTTACTGCTCTAGAATATCACAACATACATAAAACCCACAAGCCCAGAAAGGCCAGAGAGCAGTGAAAATGTGTCAAAGTATTGCAGTTCTCTGTACATTATATGTATATAAAACATGTGTGTATTAACTGTAGTTCCATTACTTTTATGATTAAAAATAAAAACATAAAGATAAAAAATAAACTTGCAGCAATGAAAGCCTACCTATACCTACATATACTTTTAAAAGCTTGTTTACCTTTATAAGCAATGCAGCATCACTGCTCAATGCCTTTTCCACCCGCAGAACTGTGTACAGGTATACTGCAGAACTATGTACTCTCTATCAGGTTAACCAGTATCTGGAGGAGTCAAATCCCCCCAGCATTTTTGGGCACATCAGAGCCTTGATACTTTAGCAGTGAGTCTTGTGCTTGCTTTTTGCACAGTGATCTTTCAAGTCCTTGTAATGGGCCTTGGTGTCAGTATTGCAAAACCAAGCAATGGATTATAAAGTATAAGTATAAAGCTATGGAGGGGGCTTCTCACAAAGACCTTGTTACACCAATTAACTGATAACTGATCCTATGAGATGACTTGACTGACTATCTGACACATTCTATATGTGTTCTTTACCTCCCCCATTTAAGTATAATCCCACTGGGATTAGTATTGGTACAATCCCATAATTGTCCTTTACTAGTGATGAATATATGTAAAAATGTATAGTCAAAATGATCCAAACAGCTAATGACATTATAAAAAATGTGCACATAAAGAGTTTGTATTGGGAGTATTGGGAGTGCTGGGACATCTCTGGGACAGTTGAGAATAGAGGGTCGGGACCAGGATTGCTGTGGTAATACGAGTGGCTTTTTATACCAAAAAACAACCAAATTAATATTATTATTAACAGATTACCAGATTATATAATTCAGTCATTTTAAATTAATTTAGAGGATGACAGAGCCCAAGGTTTGGTGTTTTTGTGAGGATTTGAATATGTAATGGCCTTGACTTTAGTAAATGAGCTCAAAAAGGTCCTATTTCTGTCTCTTTTAATGTTAACATACTAGACTAGGCAGGTTATGCAAAATAAATGATTCTCCATCAACAATTATGTGTATGTATGTAGCTTATTAATTGATGTTTTAGCCTATTATTAGTACAACATTAATGCTTATTTAAAAAAAACTGGCAGTCATACACATTAACAACACATTGGGGCCATGACTAGACATCCCTTTGTCACCCTTGGGCCACCCCAGATAAAAATCCCTAAAACAGCATCTGTTCTTCCATATTTCTAAAAGAACTGGATTTGTTCTTCCACTGATATCTGCCACTGCAGAACAACTGCAGAATCTGTTGTAATCTGTGATAGATACTGAAGCTGCTACAGATTGTATACAGTGTTCAACACTGTTAAAAGTATTAGATCATCGAGGAACATTTGATAGGTTCTTCAGTCTGAAACTGTGAAGGAACCTCAAAACACCTTATAAGTTTCTCCACAGCTTCAAATGGAAGAATCTACAAAAGTTCCTCAAGGAGTGCTGTTTCCATGGACAGTGAGAAAGAACAGTGTATGAATGCCCATTTCAGATGGTATTTCCAAGAGAAGGGTTAGAGGAACTGCGTCTGAAGGTGGCGTCCTCTCTCTCCATACTGCAGCCTGCATCGGTGCGGCCATCTTTGGGTGAAGACTGCAGTGTGCAGTGGAAACAGAAAGCGTAGAAGAAGGCCACCAGCAAGAGGAAGCACACCACACAGAAGATGCTGATGATGATGATGTTGGAAACGTGCATGTAGTTGTTCCAGGATGAAAGGCCAGAGAGGACAGCAGAGGTGGTGGTTAGGTCCTCCCTGGCATACGCAGGGCTGCTGGAGCTGGGGTACATTACGCTCGTCATGGAGTGAGCTGAAGTGGACATCTCAGTAACCTGGTCTGGGGGGGTAATGGATGATGGCTTGTCTGATTTGGCCAGCTGCTATGATGTCGACCCACGTTAGCACCTGTGCAGAAGATCATGTGTGTTTTTATACCTGCATTTACATACATCACACCCTGCAAAAACACTAGCGCTGATAGGGCCATTTAGCACAAACAGAGAGCAATCAGGACACCCGCTTTGTCTCTTCCTTCTTTTGGCCATCACTCAGTCTCTCTCTGTCTTCTTCGCTCACTACCTCTTTCAGTCTGGATTTACAAAGCAGGGAAAAGACAAGTATCAGTAATCGTCAGTGAGGACTTTTCCACAACAGGACAAAAGCCACCAAATAGTCAAGCGCTGTAACCAGCAATACAGCGAAATATACAGCCAAATTAGCCACAACATTAGTATAAAACTGCCTAATATTGAACAGGGGGCCTGTATGCCGTCACAACAGATCTGCCCCTTTGAGGCATGGGCTCCATAATTCATTTAAGTCTTATAAATTGTGAGGTGGCGCCTCTATGGATTGGATCATGACCCTGTCGGTTGTCTTTTTGGTCACTTTTGGTAGGTACTGTTTTGATGTTTTGGAGATGTTTTGACCCAGTCATACAGCCACCACAGTTTGGCTCTTAACAAAGTGGCTCAGATCCTTGTGCTTGTCCATTTTCCCTGCTTTTAGAACTGACTGTTCACTTGCTGCCTAATAAATCCCTCTCACCCCTGGACAGATGCCACTGTAGATGAATATAATCAGTGTTTTTTACGTCATCTGTCAGTGGTGCTAATGTTGCGGCTGGTTGATGCATATTCAACTTAGATCTGATTTACTCTCACTTCTTATTAGAGTTTTAAAGGCATACATTACAGCAGGGTCATTTTAGGTCTACACACATGTGTGGTCATGTCATGGATTTGAAGCTCCCTTAAATCCTATATTCTCTCAGTATTTCCTTGAAACTGTTTCTGGAACAAAAACAGGTATGTTTTTATTAATCTGTTTAAAAAATACAGATGTGTTATAGCTGATTCATAGTTCATCATTTTTGACATTATACATATATGCCAAATCTCAAAGGATTACCAAATTAACTGTACTACTCCAGAAAATCTGAATTCTATTTTAAGAGTAATATTGTCTTAATTTAATCTCTAATTAGATTAAATCATGACTGTGACTCCTTCACTCCTTCTGACTATAATACATGTATTATAATAATATAAAATATAAATCTAAAGATTAAAAATCAATGTTTATAGTATGATAAAATGAGCGAGCACACTGCAAAAAACAGACAAAAATGACTGAAGATTTATTTCTTGTACATTTCTTCATACATTGCCCAAGAAAGGAATGTGTCCAAATCTATTTAAAGTGAGTTATTATCTTTAGTGTTATTTATTTCAGTTGCTTCTTGTTTCATTTTATATTTTTTATTTGTATGTTATATTCCTTCTATTCATTTAGAATGTTTATGCTATTTTCATATTTTTCATAAATATGCTATTAAATAAACATATGGTTCCTTAATATGCTTATTATTATGCTGTTTAAATTCTAATCCCATCTAGAAACATCCGCATTTAATGAGCAGTTCCACTCTGTAAATATTCATGTGGCGATTTAGAACCTAAAATGTGCAAACTGTATAAAGTCTTAATTAAATTAAATTTTAACTGTTTAATTGTGTAAAGCTATTAATAATATATTTGTTTTGATTATGTTCAGAAAAAATCCATCACATGTGTATGTGTATAGCCGTGTTTGCATGAGCATGAGCTTTATGACGTCATTAATAAAGAACAGAAACATTAAAACAAGCAAACAGCAGCTGAAGTATGTAGGCCGAGCAGCCTGTTGCCGGAATTCCAGATTTGAGCAGAGACTGTAAAATACATAAAACACCTTTAATATACCAGAAGGTACTCACCTAGAATTCAGCTAGGTCTCCAGTCCCTCTTGCTTGCGCTGCTGTGTTAGAGACGTAGAGAGCTTCTCTGTGAAATGAGAGGGGAGAGGACAGGAGAGGGGAGTGCGGGAGATACAAATGAAGAAGCTGTTCTCCCCGGCAATGTTGCTATAGCGACATTCGATGAGCGGCTAAGAGCTTGAGCATGACAAAGATTTAGGATGATGGTGAGAACGCGGAAATCACAGACTGGGCCCTAGTATTGACTGGCTTTCTGTATTCCCAGGAGCTGCCATTACCATGCTTAACAGTTAACAGCTGGTACAGTGTTCTTGGGGACACATGTCTTACCTTTAGTTCTTCAAACATCTTTGCCTTCTATGACCATAAAGCTTTCCTTCAAAAGGCTTTTTCTTTGTCCCAGTGGTCAGCAGCATATATCTGTGTATAAATATAGATATAATATACGTATGCCACTGAGCACATGGGCAAAGCAAACACCTTTTGGAAGAAAGTGTCATGGCCTTTTTAGGCAAAGATGTTTTAAAGAGTAAAAGTGAAACATGTAACCCCAAGAACACTTTACCAACTGTTAAGCATGGTACTGGTAGCATCGTGCTCTGGGGCAGTAGCATCCTGTTCTTGTATACTGCTTTTAAGTGAATGTCTAGGATGAGTGTCAAGTCAAGTCAAGTCAAATTTATTTGTATAGCGCTTTTTACAACTGTTGTCGTCACAAAGCAGCTTTACATAATTAGTACTTAATAAAGAACAGAGACAGAGAAGAAAGAAGGAATAACATGAAGCGTCAAAGACCCCTGTGAGCAAGCCAACCAGCTCCCTCAGAGCTGGAGGAAGAAACCTTGGGAGGAACCAAGGCTCACAAGGGGGACCCATCCTCCTCTGGCCAGACTGTTTTAAACATTAATGATAAAAATTACCAAAGCAGATACAACAGAAAGTTAATAGTGGTGATATTAATAGTGTCAGACAGGCACGAGTCCATCTAGGTTTCAGCACGGCCACCAAACAGGCAGCAGCAGCTGGCGGGTGAGCCATGGGTGGTGGCGGGTTAGGGGGGGGGGACCCGCTGGCCGGACTGGTAGGTGGCAGCTGGCTAGATGCAGGTAGAGGGGACCTCAGCGGGCAATCTTCCTGCAGATCGGGCTGGGTGGCCATTTACTCGGGGAAGGTAAAGAGAGAGAAGTTAGTTCTAAGAGGAATTTTATGGAGTGCAGAGAATGTTGAGAATCAGCATCTGGGTATGTCTGACGACTCCGGCAGGTCTGATTATCACAGCATAATTAAAAGGAGAGAGCCAGAAGGTAACACGGACATGGGCGTACCCTGAGACCACCAGCATCTATCTGCTCCACCGTCAACAAACCTGAGTGATCGCGTGTAAGCAGCGAGACGACAGCTCCAGCATCTCAGTGTACTACAATTCCCTGGGTCCGCGAACCCCTGGACCTGCAGCCCTTATCTAAGAAACATTAATTACCAAAAGCTAAACTAAACATATAAGTTTTCAGCTTAGATTTAAAGATTAAGACTGTGTCTGAGTCCCGAACATTATCTGGAAGGTTATTCCAGAGCTGGGGGGCTTTATAAGAAAAGGCTCTTCCCCCTGCTGAGGTTTTCTGAATTTTGGGAACGCATAAGAGGCCAGCACCCTGAGATCTAAGTAGTCTTGATGGTTCGTAATATACTATAAGATCCTGCAGGTACTCAGGAGCGAGGCCATGTAGGGCTTTATATGTTAATAAAAGAATTTTGTATTCGATACGGAATTTAACTGGGAGCCAATGAAGTGCTGATAGAACTGGACTGATATGGTCAAATTTTCTAGTTTTAGTAAGGACCCTGGCTGCAGCATTTTGCACCAGCTGAAGTTTATTGAGGTTCCTGCTGGAACAACCTGACAGTAGTGCATTACAGTAATCTAGCCTTGAGGTAATAAAAGCATGTACTAGCTTTTCTGCGTCTTGTAGTGATAAGGAGTTTCTTAGTTTGGAGATGTTCCTAAGCTGCATAAAGGCTGTTCTACTAATATTAGCTATATGTTGCTCAAATGATAAATCTGAGTCGAATGTGACGCCAAGATTTTTAGCTGCTAAACCAGGAATGATAGAAGAATCAGCCAAGTCTAACATTAAGTCTGATAGTTTATTTCTAGAGTCTTTTGGACCTAAAAGGAGAACTTCGGTTTTGTCACTGTTGAGGAGAAGGAAGTTATGTGACATCCAGAGTTTTATATCCTTTACACAGTCCTCCATTTTCTGTAGTCTAAATTTATTGTCAGGTTTGGCTGATATATAGAGCTGTGTGTCATCTGCATAGAAATGGAAATTAACGCCATATCTGCTTATAACTGAGCCCAGTGGTAACATGTATAGTATAAATAATAGTGGTCCTAAAATTGAGCCTTGCGGAACTCCATATCTTACTTCTGCGTAGTTTGAGGATAAATCATTTATCTTTACAAATTGGAAGCGTCCCGTTAGATATGATTGGAACCATGATAGGGCTGTCCCTGTGATTCCAACCATTTTCTCTAATCTTTCTAGTAATATAGAATGATCTATTGTATCAAAGGCTGCACTAAGGTCTAGTAGGACTAATAAAGATACGTAGCCTTGATCAGAGGCAAGAAGGAGATCATTCGTAATCTTCACTAGGGCTGTCTCTGTGCTGTGATTGAGTCTAAATCCAGACTGGAATTTTTTATACATGTAATTTTTACTCAGGTATAAGCAGAGTTGTTGGGCCACAGCTTTTTCTAATATCTTAGATACGAATGTTAAGTTTGAGATGGGTCTATAATTAGATAATACGCTAGGATCAAGATTTGTTTTTTTGATTAAAGGTTTAATAACTGCTATTTTAAGGGTTTGGGGTACATGCCCAAGGCTAAGGGATGAATTTACAATTGTTAAAAGAGGTCCGATTATAATTGGGAGAATTTCTTTTAGCAATTTAGAGGGAATCGGGTCGAGTGTACATGTTGTACAATTAGCTGAGGATATAATTTGTTCTAGTTCAGGCTGTGGAAGTGGGTAGAAGGCTTCCAGCCTTTGTTCTACAACTAAGTTTTGTTCTAAAGCAACTACATCAGGTGACGGCCATGTTTGATTTAATAAGCAGGGTTGGATTTGTTGTCTAATATTTTCTATTTTATTATTAAAATAGTCCATAAAAACATGACTAGTTAAAGATGTTGGGATCTGGGGTTGAGTATCTGCCTGGCTTTTAGTAAGTTTAGAGATCTCATTAAAAAGAACTCTGGGATTGTTTTTGTTTTTCTCGATCAGCGAGGCCAGATACACTGAGCAAGCTTTAATGAGTGCCTTTCTATATTGACTAAAGTGTATGCCAACTTCCAACACCATTATTCTGTATACTCTATTGTTCTGTCTATTTCACATGTACATGATAGCCATGCTTTGGCACACACAGTTCACACAGAAACTTAACTGAAGAAGAAGACAGGATGTAAAGAATTACCAGTATATTTAATGACAGAGTTGAGGTAAAATATAATAGGGTAATAGTTCTACAGTTCACAGTCAGACTCACTCAGATGATGATTAACTGACACAGACAACATTATTGTATCAACCAAGAGGCCATGATCGTCCCATTTCACCAACACACAGCACTGGCAGACATATCTGCTGAATGTTTTACTGGGTTATAGTGCATATGGTACCAACCCCCTGTAATGCAACAGGAAAACAGTAGGAGATGAGGGTAAGTGTCCAATCAGTCAGTTTATTATTCTTGTTGGGAATGTTTTCCTTTGTTTAGGAGAGGAATAGTCTGTACTAATGTATCAGAAGGTACTGAAAGAGGCTTTAAAACAAAACAGATATAACACATTTGCACACATCATTACTGGGCTACATGCAGAAGGGCAGTAAGCAGTGTCTCGGCTGGACGTGGCCATGTACACCTCATTGATCTGGGTTGGATCAGGCTGCTGTTCATTTGAGAGTGTAACAACAGGCAGCTTCACTTCTTCCTGTTCACAATGTTGTTGCAAATCCAGTTCATGCCGTCCTGTAAATGAAGAGACACACAAATACTGATTTGAGTTGAATGTCACTATGTTTGGCCACTTTCCTGCTCCCAAGTTCTTCATAGTCTGAGTTATCCTTCTGTGATCGATTCAGGGTCTCTACATTTTAAACACTTAAGAGATTAATGTTTCTGGTACCTGCTAACACCTGTCTACATTCATAAGGATTTGTAAGGCAAAAAGTGTCATATTCACTGTATAGTAGCGCTTTGAATGCTAACAAAATAGAGATGTTATAACACATGCATGAGCAGTTAATAACATATTCATAATGCAGTACACTGTAAAAATAAGCATAAAAAGAAGTCGTCAAGTGACTGTCAGCAATGGCTGCCAAACAAAAAACTAAAGTAAATAAAAACATCTAAGTCAACTATCCAAATTCAAATTCAGTTAAAAACAATACATTTAGAGTCATGTCATTAATGTTTCAGCAGAGAAACACCATTATTTTACTGATTATTTTACAAATTATTTCAATCAAACATTTTCAATAAAGTGACATCACTAAAAGTTCTACAGCGAAACACTTTCATTTTACAGTTTTTTTACAGTTCATTACAGACAGTTTTACAGTCTGTCAGAGACAGTGCTGAAATGTCTTTCAAACACTGACAGAATAGTTGGGGGGAGCACTGGCCCACAACTGGCACAGTGTCACACTCAGCACACTCAGTGTCACACTCAGTCGCTGACGCCTAAGAGAAGGCAGCCCTGGGAAAACAGCAACAAACTGAGGGTGAGTGTCAGTGACTGGAGGACACACCCTGTATGCAAATAGATGGTGCCAGGAGCCAATGGGAAATCTGTATTTTTTTTGCTGCAGAACTTTTCAGGAAAAGAGTACAGTGTACACATAAAAATAAAAATGTTGTACCTTTACATTCATTTGATTGTAATTTAAGAAAGAAGAAATTGTTGTATAAATAATAAAGTATTTTTCTGTAAAAAAAAATACAAAAATGTAATCTAAATGTATTCTTAAATGTAATCTGTAATTACTGACATAATACTTAAAATAACATTTGGGTTGTTCATTTATATAGAATTTCTGTAATTTTACAAGGTTTTGTATACAATTATAAAAAAACTACTTTTTTACTACATTTTTAGGATGTTTTTTTTAGGATGTTCAAATGTACTTTAGTACGTCTCAACAGCTTATGCCTGTAATCCCAAGATGACATAAGATGAGGTAAGAAACAGAAAAGTGATAAAAGTAATGGAAATAAACAGTAAACAATACAGAGGAATATGCACAGACTAAACATCTTAATAAATATTTGAGCAATTTCAGCTTCAGCTCATTTGCACATGTTTTTGAGGCTTAACTCATTATGTATTGGTGGTCAAACTGAAATGCAGAACTTAAAAAAATGAGTTGGGAGAACTAAACTAAGTTGAGTTAACTCAAAACATTTCAGTCTGTCAAACAAAATTTGACAGACTTTTGTATTGAGTCTTTTGTCATGTCTGTAGTTGCTTCTTTCTATATAATTCTACTACCTAATCACATTATTTTCGTAGCAGTTTCTACAATGAGAGATCCTGGACTGATTGATTTAGTTTAGAAGAGACTTTTCTTAAAATGTGTATTTAATATCTTATAGTCCAGCCTGACTCACCTCTGACCAATCAGCTCCCAGCTCCTTCAAAACACAGCAGCCAAATCATATGTATTCATATGTGTGTGTGTGTGTGTGTGTTGTGGTACACGCTCTGGACTGATATTTGTTGTTTGTCAACTACTGATGTGAAATAACTGGTTTATAATGGGTGAATGTGCTATGATTAGGGTTTCTATAGCATGTGTGTATTAGCATTAGCAGTAGCCTCCATCCGGTTTTCACTCATAGTTTCCAGTGTTTAAAAGAAGTGTTAAAAGAAAGCGTGTGCTCCTTCTGTGGGTAAAACAGAGCATTTCAGTGATAGTTTTATAAAATATCAGATATATTGTTATGTTTCTATGTTCCACTGTAAAATAGCTCCACGCCACAGACTCTAAACTCTAACTTTATTCACCTTCTGAGAATGTCTGCACTGTGGACGACTGGGAATAATGTCTGATAATGGTGGCTTGAGGACACCAGATGGCACTCTGAACACCGTTGTTAAAACAAAGAATTGGAGCTGGATTGGGATTAAAATAGCCAATAACTGATCTACTAAAAGATGCATGGATTGACCCTGGACATCATTATTATTATTATTATTATTATTACTATTATTACTATTATTATTATTATTATCTGATGTGGATTCTGTAACCCAGTACTCTGACCACTTAGCCACTGCTCTTCTTAATTACACTGTGTTACTAACTACAGTTTTACCATTGTTTACACCTTATTTTAGACCTGCAGTTATGCACAAAACACCCAGAACTTAAATAACGTCCTGACATGATGCTTTGATGTGATGTATGTGATACTCGAGGATGGGTTTAATTACTCTACACATGCCTGCTTCTACATCCTCCTCTTATTATTATTATTCTAACCACGTTTTACTACAGAATTTGGGTTAGTATGCGTGTTAGAGGTGAAAGTAAACACTGTCAGGCTTGTAGTGCCCCCTGGTGTTGGTCACCTGTACTCCCTCTCCGCTCACAGCTGAACAGGCCTGTATCTGCCACACTCTGTCTCTGTAGGTGTGAAGGTTCAGTCCTTCTGCAATCTCACTGGCTGGAGAAGCCGTGGCCAAATCCTGCTTATTTGCAAAGATCAGCACAGGCACGCCCTTCAGGTTCTCCTCATCTATCAGCTCAGACAGCTCCTAGACAATCATAAAAAGATTATACACTTAGGATCTATGCTTAAAAGTCTTTCTTGGACAACATGTAACATAAAGTCAAAGGTCAGCAGGGCTGTTTATGTAAAGTCAGTGTTTTCTTTCTGGTTGCAATCACAGATGTAAATCATCTAACACAGTTTTTATGCCGTGTCTACAGCAATGGCTCTTTGATATGCGTGTAAATGTGATGGAATGTTTGCTAGTATATATACAATACATGTCCAAATGTCTGTGGACACCCCTTTTTATAAATGCATTCAACTACTTTAAGTTGCACCCATTGCTGACACAAATGTGCAAATACACACACACAGCTTGTCTGGTCTAGAGACGTATTACCAAGAGAATAGGATTCACTTCCAATTCCAGGTGTCGGCTAGTGGACTATAAGCATTCAGCTTTGGAGCAGTGGAACTGTGTTCATTTGGGATGAGTTGGTGAGTTGAGGATGAGGTGTGGTGGTGACCATCCAACATCCTGACCTCACTAGCACTCCTGTTGCTAAATGCAATCGAATCCTTACAGCCATGCTTCAAAATCTAGTAGAGAGCATTCCCTGGACAGTAGAGACAGTCACTCCAAGAAAAGCAGGAGAAACTATTTTTTAATACTCTTGATTTCGGAAGAAGCAATGAATGAGCAGGTGTCCCAATATTTACGTCCATATAGTGTACCATTGTGAGCCTTACCATTCCCGTTTCCTCAAACCTCTTCTTATCTGCGCTGTCTATTACATAGATCTGGAAGGAAACAAACAACTGCAGTTCAGCATCAAGACCAGGAGAATATATAGAATAAATAGACGTCTACTGTACTCTAAAGGTTAGCTCAATACAGTAATAGTTAATGATAGTTTAATAATAAACTCTGAGAGGAAAACCACAGGCAAACTAAGATGACGTCAAAACTAATGATGTAGATATGAGGTAGGCCAAGGCAGGGAGAGACTGAGAGAGTGAGCGAACAAGCGGGAAAGCGAGAAACAGAAAGCAACACCTGTGTACTATCAAACAGCATAAATAACATGCAAATAACAAAGAATGGAGCCAGTGAGTCAGCTAGAAAAACAACCTGCCTTATTCAAAACCAGGCAGCTGGCTTATTAAAGGTGGATCATCAATACCAGGGCAAAACAGACATGAAGACAAAGAAATGTCTCACCAGTAAATCTGTATTTTCTAAATATTTCTTCCAGAAAGGCCTGATCTTCCTCTGTCCGCCGATGTCCCACACATTCAGCTTCATCCCATGAGAAGCCACGCTTTTTATGTTAAACCCCTACGAATACAACACACATTACAGTCAGAGTAATCAGAGTTACTGTACTGCTAGTGCTGCTGAAATACTATATTTATATATATTATACATATACATACTGTCCAAAAATATCCAACAGAGTCTAATCAGTGAATTTATCTGCTGGACATTTACAGCCTATATAGATAAGCTGTATATGTATATATATATATATCCATCATTCCAGAGAACACAGTTCCACTGCTCCACAGCTCAATGCTGGGGGTCTTTGTGCCTCTCTAGTCCACACCTTTTAGGCATTAGGCATGATGCCAATAGGTATTATAGGTTTTTTTTTTGCTCCAGAGAGTCCTATTCTTTTGGCAATCCTTCTCTACAGTTACTAGACAAATTGTGTGCGTGCATTTACATCAGTGTCAGCTGATGTAAGTAGCTGAATGCATTCATTAGAAGAGGTGTCCACAAACATTTGAACAGTTTTTGGAAGGTTTCCTGGAAAGTGATGAACCCTATTCCTAAACTAGACAGCAATCTGCAAAGGAAAGGAAAATGCACCGGGATTTAATGTCCGGGAATCCAATCTAAAGATTAGACTTAGCTCTAATTAGTTTATATAATATTCTCTTTGTGTTTTAACTTTATTTGAAATACATCAGCGAACTCAGTTACTGAGATCATTAGCGCTTCAAATACTTTGGTAAACAACAGGAGAAGTACTGTGCTTTCAGTGAAAGTTCATCCCATGAGCGAAAGTTCTTTAGGTGATTTACTTAAAGTCAATCTGAAATATTAAAGTCAATCTGGTTAGCTCATGTTATTGGTTGTATTATAAATATATAATTTACTTATATAATTATAATTATATAAGTTCTGTTACATCAGCTAACACTGGGTGATAGGGGGAAAGGCACTGAGACCAATTGTGCTCTCTTGTACTCCAGCCAGGGATGGTTGTGGCATCACCAGAGATTGAACCAACAATCTCCCGACAATAGGGATAGCATGTCGATGGCTGCACCACTCAGAAGCCCTATTTTCCACTAGCTGTCTAATTCCTTAAAGGAAACCACATACCTAACGATACTGCTTAGAATTGAAATATGAATGTGGTATACATTAGCCTTTACTTTAGTGGCTTTATTCAGTAGTTCTTTATCACCATTTGAAGGATTCTCAATAATTGTATAATGGTTTTGGATGCTGGGTATTAATAATACATAATATATTAATAGCAAACCACTATAAGGGACATATTGACACAAAAAATAATGAAGCTTTACATTGTTGTAAATCAAAAATAGTAAGCAAAACTAGTAAGGACAGCAATAGCTAGTAGGCAAGCTGAACAAATGGTCAATGTTTGTGAGAGTGAAAAATTTCCAAGAAAAGCCACCATGGCATGGGATATATTCTTGGAAACAACAACAACAACAACAACAACAACAACAAAACATTGAAACACAAAGCACGGCTGACTACAGAAAGCACTTTGTAACATTCAACCCATGGTTGCTAAAAGGCTTCTTGATCAAAACTAGTTTTAAAGACTTGGACACTCACTTCTGATGGTGTATCTTGAAGGTGGGAGAAACCTTTAAAAATCTAAAAGAAGGCTTTTTTCACCCCAACTTTTGTTCATGCCAAATTCCCACTCAGTAGCTAGGACTGCCTTGTCCTAGAATGCCACCACTGATGTGATGTTGAAAGCTAGGATGTGCTTCCTCTGAGTCACATGAAGCTACACCTTCTCGTTTCAAATTGCTGCCAATGCAACATCATTGGAGCAGCTGAACATGCTTGGAGAAGAAAGATCACTGCCAGTTCTGGAGAAAAACACTAACTTCCAGTTCTGTAACATCAACTAACAGACGTTCATGTTGGCTAGCAACACTGGGTAATAGGGGGAAAGGCACTGAGACCAATTGTGCTCTCTTGTACTCCAGCCAGGGATGGATGTGGCATCACCGGAGATCGAACCGACAATCTCCTGAATGGTTTTGGATGCTGGGTATTGTAGTGAAAACTCTGACCAAGCTAGACCACTAGTGTGTCCAAGCCTGACCATGTGACCAGCATGATTACGCTGGTTGTCCAGCATGACCAGCAAGACCATGTTGCATCACCAGCATGACCAGAATCAAATGCTACATGCACTATGCTGGTTAAGAACTGGATAACCAGCTAGCTTACCAGCACAGGGTATTTATTTCAGCTGGTAAACCTGCACTGCAACTAACTTGACCATCAAAGACCAGCTTAGAACATTTGAAACCATCTACCAGCAAAATCTGGCTATGAGCTGGATTTTTTTAGCAGGGTGTGTTGTAATGGCTTGCTTACTTTATAACTGTAAAGCCAGCTGATCCTTTGATTCTGGGTCAGAGTGATTACGTCACACTCTTTACCTCAAAAGCTTGTGTGTATGTGTGTTACCTGTGTAGGTGTGATAGTGCTGACATCCTCTGAGGCAAGACTCTTTAGGATGGTGGTTTTTCCTGCATTGTCCAGCCCTAACAGAAGTATCCTCACTTCCTGTTCTGATGAACCTTTCAGTTTCTCAATAATTGAGAGCAAGCCCTGGGGGAAATCACAGCAAAGAGACACTTCAGACAACACAATGCTATCAAAGACTTAAAGTCACTATATTTTACCATTGCTATAAATGTCAGTTTTCAGCCTTACACCATCATTATTTAGCACTATTTACTTCAACATCTCGCCCCCATTTTCCTTGTTTTATCCAAAATCTGAGCTGCTAGTCAACACATGCTAAATTCATAGAGATGAATGACTGCAGTTTGCAGAGTTTAGATTATGTGGTCAGTATGAAATATAGCCAACAAGGACAACCAGGTGTTGTCACTGTGTGTGTGTGAAAGATGTGCTAATTTATCTGAGAACTTCATTCATGTAATAGCTAGCAGATTAGCATTATTTGATTAACGGGCAAGGCCACTAGGCCAGCCTCTGACCAACAGGTACGTCCTCTTTCTTTACCCATGAGAATGGAAGGAAAACATTAGATTTCACTCCAACACCTACAGGGCTAGCTGTAAGAAGACTTAGCCATAAAGCTAAGGGCAATGGATTAAATTAATCCGCTAAACAGAGTGTCCTGGTCTCTTAGATTACCAAAAGTGCTGTCACATGTAAAATCCTGATTATCATAATATATGTGTGTCACTTTGATGCTGTTACTTGAATATGACTTATGACTGTCTAGAGATCAATCATATCTTCACTTGGAAGTGTTGTAGGAATCCTAGATAGCCTAATATTTTGATAATAAGAGCAATGGCAACAGTTAAGGGTAAAGTGTCTGTATTACCCCTAATTCAATGTGACTGAGTTAATGCTGAGGGTGGTAGACCCTCTCACACATACCTTTTGAGCTTCTCCCATCTTGCCTTCCGTCCCAGAAGCGTCTACATTCTTTGCTTTACTCCACAGGCCAGAGTGGCTCCTGTACTGCAGATGAGTCCAGTAGAGTCCAGAGGTTCTTTAGAAGTTCTGCTACCTACCTACAAACTCTTTGATTGTGTGTTTTCAGTATATATGTGTGTATAGGTGTGTATCCTTATGAGCCTGTGGTCTGTGTTGAGCCTTTGGTCAACTGGTGTTGATGATCCGTGCAGCGTGGAGGAGGGGAGTGAGAAGATTAGAAGAAGGATGGAATTAGCCCTCATCTCTCTCTCTCTCTCTCTCTCTCTCTCTCTCTCTCTCTCTCTCTCTCTCCCCCTCTCGCTCTTTCCCTCTCTCTCTCTTTCTGTGTGTTGAAGCTTTACCTGGATTATCTCTTCTCTGCCACCTGCTACTGTGGGGAAGTGTCCAGAGTGACCAGCACAGCTTTCTATAGCAATTTTACAGGCTATGCTAATCTACTGTATCTACTGAGCTCTTAGTTGTAATCTAGACTCCCTGACCACTTTATCAGAGCATTAATATTGCTGGTGTACAGTTAGACCTGTTGATCTGTTGATGCATACTTTGCACTAGCCATCCACTAGGCCTTGGTCCATTATCCAAACATATCCTAGCACTGGATAGGTTTTTGTGGTGGACCCACTCTCGACTCTGTGTGAAAACCCGAACATAACACTTGAACCAGTGCCACACACACTACTATAAACACCACCATGTCAGTGTCAACAATGGCCCTGTGGTCAGAGGCTGATCGAGGATACAGAGACTGGTGCATAGGTGGTGCTGACAAATTGAGCAGCAGCAGATGGGCTACAGTCTGAAATTGTACATGGATGTGGATAATCTACAGTATAATGTCTGTAAATCTCATTATGCGGCCAATGAGTGGACATACAAGGTGGCACAGAAGATCATTGGCCAAACAGGGGCCAGTTAACGCACTTGTGGGTCAGTTATAGCAGTGGCAAGAGTATTGTGGGCCACAAGTGGTCCAACCAGATTTAAGGTTTGTTGTCATGGGATTTGAACTCTTGGCCACACGTGGCCCACATATGACATATTGTGTGAAATGTTAGTACAGCGTTTCTAGTGTGGGCCACATCTGAGCTCCATACAGTTGTGATTGTGTGCAATACCCAGATTCAGAAGTCATCAGCATCATCCCACAGTGGTAAGTGGACCAAAGTAATTTAGTTAAACTGAGTCTAAACTGGGCATGATTTGTTTGCTATCTGGAAGACAGCAGTTTCTAAAATGCTCCAGAATCCTCCATTACTGAATCTAGACCACGCTATGTTCATTCACTCTGAGATCACCCATCGTGCCATTGCGGTGACTATTTAGAGCAGACTTGACCTGTTCAGGGATTTAGTGTTTCCAGGTTATCTCCTACCCCATGAGTTCCTGACATGGTAATGTAGGTTAGGCGTGCTTTAGCATGGGTTGCACAATGCTCCTGCAGTGGCTGCAGCCATAAACACTTCTTCCAGTTGCCCTTTGACACATCTCTACTTATCTTCTCACCTGCTGCTCTCTCATACTTGCTGCAGCGAACATGCTTTAGCTTAACAGAAGCAACAGTCTAGCTATGGCCACCTTTAACACGGATGTTCTCTGTTGTTTCCACTGCAGTTGTGAGAAATGCCACTAACAAAATGCCGCTAGCAAAGAAATGCCACTGGGAAAAATGGAGCCATGTAGAAAATGGCTAAAGCTGTGGATCACATTTCCATTTATTTATTTATTTATTTTTATCCCACATAAAAAAAGCAGGTGACAAACATGTTTACCATTTACAGCATTTTAAATGATTATTGACTTTTATTTTATTCTCTATCTATCTACATATCATTTACGTTTACCATTTACAGCATTTTAAATGATTATTGACTTTTATTTTATTCTCTATCTATCTACATATCATTTACATTTTACTGTATATAATGTAATTTGACATATTATACAAAACAAATAATACAAATCAAACATTATACTTCAAATTTGTACTACAATTTCTCATTTCTGATTTTGCCAATGTTCTGAGGCTCAACCCTTGCAACAGCTGCTAAAATGCAAATAGATCAATTAAATGCTTTAAAGCGAGCAAACATCTATTATACAGCAGACAAGAGAAGCCCCTGAAAATGAATTTCTTTGTCTCCTCAATCTTTCTCTCTTCACCAGTAGCCTGTGATGGTAGTGGAAGTGCTGCTGATATTTTGCATGTGTGCTTGCCTCTGGCGTTTTCTGGCCTCATTTTGGGCTAAAGAAAGAGAAACAGAAGCAGAGTCAGAGACCAACAGTTTCAAAGTACTCACATACGGTTCCATATGCCACTGTGATCTGTCTTTTACATGAAAGAATTGAGAAAGGAAAGCTCACCTTGATTTCTCTTTATTATAATTTTCATGGCAACAGCCAGCAGGATAATGACCACCACAGCTGATACTCCACAGATCAACAGAATGAAACCACTCTGATCTGTAACGAGAATAAAATTCAATGTACAATTAACATAATTGTTAAATGTATTTGCATTTATGAGACTGAGTGTATATACAGAGGTACCAGGTCATTAGAAACACTAATGGTACTTTTATTTGGCCATTAAAAACCTACTATATAGCTACCATTTGGAGGTTTATTTCAATCATCTCTTACATGAGCTCAGTAACAGTGATTTATCAGTTTTACTTGGCTTTAGTAGAGTTCAGTAACACTGAGATAAATAACTGATCAGCACAGTGATTTATCAGTGTACTCAGGCTTTAGTAGAGCTCAGTAACACTGTGATAAATAACTGATCAGCACAGTGATTTATCAGTCTACTAAGGCTTTAGTAGAGCTCAGTAACACTGAGATAAATAACTGATCAGCACAGTGATTTATCAGTCTGCTCAGGCTTTAGTAGAGTTCAGTAAAACTGAGATAAATAACTGATCAGCACAGTGATTTATCAGTCTTCTCAGGCTTTAGTAGAGTTCGGTAACACTGAGATAAATAACTGATCAGCACAGTGATTTATCAGTCTACTCAGGCTTTAGTAGAGCTCAGTAACACTGAAATAAATAACTGATCAGCACAGTGATTTATCAGTCTACTCATGCTTTAGTAGAGTTCAGTATCACTGAGATAAATAACTGATCAGCACAGTGATTTATCAGTCTACTCATGCTTTAGTGGAGCTCAGTAACACTGAGATTAACAACTGATCAGCTCAGTGATTTATCAGTCTACTCAGGCTTTAGTAGAGTTCAGTAACACTGAGATAAATAACTGATCAGCACAGTGATTTATCAGTCTACTCAGGCTTTAGTAGAGCTCAGTAACACTGAGATAAATAACTGATCAGCACAGTGATTTATCAGTCTACTCAGGCTTTAGTAGAGCTCAGTAACACTGAAATAAATAACTGATCAGCACAGTGATTTATCAGTCTACTCATGCTTTAGTAGAGTTCAGTATCACTGAGATAAATAACTGATCAGCACAGTGATTTATCAGTCTACTCAGGCTTTAATAGAGCTCAGTAACACTGAGATAAACAACTGGTCAGCACAGTGATGTATCAGTCTACTCAGGCTTTAGTAAAGCTCAGTAACACTGAGATAATAACTGATCAGCACATCTGTGTTTGCTACATGCTTTGTGTTGATTTTTACACACACTAATGGTGTTTCTTTTAAAGGTATACCTAGTGTGTGTTCTAAAGATCCCCATTCATCCCTGGCAGTAAATGTGTATGTAATCACCATTGATGTTTATGTCCTGAGCAGCAGAGCTGAAGTTTCCACACAGACTCTGTACAATACAAGTCAGTGTTGTCTTCTCCTTGATCTTCAAGAGAACACTATTGTTTTTGCTAGTCTTCACATCCTTGTTCTGTTGCCATGTGAAACCAAGGGTCAGGTTTTGAGGCAGGTTATGATTACAAACCACAGCCAATTCAGTTCCTTCATTAACTGTTTCAGGTTCGGCTTTCAGTTGTACAGAGACGTCTGGAGGGGAGAAGGGGGTGTTAAAGGTCAGAGGTCAAACAGCAGGCCTCTTAGCTCAATGAACTGCTTTCTTCTTACAAATGTTCCTGTTTCCTGTTCTTAATATAGAAATACAATTTGCTGAAATAATAGGAGACAGCAACATGAAGGGTATTGACAAGGTGTCTACAGAGTGTCTACAAAAGCTGCTTTGAGGCCTTCATAGATTACCTGAATGCTCGACTCCTACAGGAAGGCAGTTTGGCAGCTCTGTTACCCTGGGGTGGGGGTAAAAATGCCTCCTTTTACAGGGCACAATGATTTACTGAATGCTCTCAACATGATTGAAAGCCTATGAAAGATTTTGGAGAGGCATGTTGGAGTGTGCTCTACACCACCATCAAAACACCAATTGAAGGAATTTCTTTTGGGAGAATGATGTTTCATTCCTTCACATCTGTTCCAGAGACTTGTATAATCTATGTCAGGCCTCAATTAAGATGCTTTAGTGTCTCAAAGCAACTTCCGTAGACACTCCTCATCACACCCGCACTCGCTCTCTCACTTGGGTAGAACTCGCTCTCATCTGATCAGATCACTGTTTCTACATCTCTGTAGATCAGTGCAATGGTTCTACACCACTGATATTCCATTTTTGTAATGAGGGGTTCATTTACAACAGTCATAGTAGATTATCCTCTCTGTGTAGTATTGGATGGACTGTTCTTGCTGACACAGAGTCTGAGCACGTCCTGTAGTGACATTCTCTAAGGTCCCTCTATGAGGAATGTCTCTGTCATAGGTCTAAAAGCTGATGGTCACTTCAGTCACTGTTCCTATTAAAACACTGGTCATTTAAGTCATTTGTGTGACTGAAGTGCCTGCCATCTATTCCCTAATAATCTATCCTCTCTCAGAGTCACTTAGATTTCTTCTTCTTGCCATCTTGGTGCAAAAATCGAGGTCAGCTGGATCTGCTTAGCATTTCCATGCATGCCGGTGCCGAGCATAGTAAGATGTTAATAACCTGCTTAACTGTATGATGCAGTGACACTCATTCAGGTTTTGCCTTTAATTTGTCATCCATCTACATTCAAAGTCTATTCACATTTCAACCTGGCACCAGCATTTCTAATGTTAGTAATGGATGACAATACTGCCCTCCCTGTGGAGACTATGGTTTGATTCCATGACCAGGCAAACACACCATGCTACATAAGAGCGTAATTTATTTTCATTTTATGATTAGAAGAAAGACTTTGGTACTGACCAAAGCAGGCTTCTGAGGTGTTGGAGCAAAGTTTGCAGTTTTCTGTAGGTATTATAGAGAAGCAACACGATCAAGTCAAGGGAGAACAACTTACTTGGTTACTACATGGGTTCAGCACACTCATCATGAAAGAAATCAATGGAGCAGCACAGCTAGCTAGTTAGTAGATAACATTAGCTATTCTAATGAACGAATAACAGCAGTTAACTCACCTAAGCTTATCTTTTACAGTCATTTAACCCCCATGGCTAATAGAATAGTCACTGTTGTTAACAGAGCAGCAACACTGTCATTATTCTGAGCCTGTAGGCAGGGGTAGTGCATTATTTTCTTTTGTGATCACTCTACTGCAGAGCTGCAGAACTGATGCACAGTGAATGAGAGTGGTAGGTCTACTGAGCACAAAAAGAGACCAATCAGTGTGGTGCTTGTCTGCAGCTAAACTTAGCCTTTCCTCCTTCTTGGAGATAACTACCAGACACACCACTGCTCTGGCCGCCAGTGTCACACAAAACAATTTGTGACCCCGTGCGCTGCCATGGTGGATGTTTGATATTTATCATATTTGATATTGATCAGATATTTGATATATTTTATGTCATTTTTGAGTGTCAGGGAGCAGCTATCAATATTTGGGAGAATCACAAGAACTACCTAAATTGTGTTCATTTGCATGTGGTAGGTCGCACTGTCAGTTTAGGTGTGTTAATTGCTTGTTTTTTATGTATTTATTTCCATTTTAATAATCATATACTCAAACTAACAAGCTAGAATGGTGGCTAATTTATTATTTTTTCCAATTAGCTACAGCAAAACACCCCCGCCCGGTGGCTTACATTCAACATTCGTTAGATTGATTGATTGAAGTCAGTGCATGTACCCAACCGGTGCTACAAAATGAGGAATCTGTAGGTGGAACATGGACAGATCAATAGTCCTGCTTCGGCTGAAGGAAATAACACTCAAACATGTTCACTTACCAACAGTGACTGCAGTGCAGTTCAAAAGGCACTCAAAATGTACACGGGCAGAGTACACCATTACTTGGCCTGAAAAGACTGAGAGAAAGAACATAGACTCTGTAGATACAAACAGTATCAACACACACACACACACAGTCATGATTTCTAGGGAGTTCTGAGAGTTACTTTATGCTTACATAGCAATGTAGAGAAGAGGAGATAAGTGAGACATTTGCCAGCAATCCACATCGTTCTTCCAGGGGCATATAAAAGAGCTATTTACTGTGGAATATAGATTAGATCATGTAAAGGCCCAATACATAATTAAATCCAAGACAATTGACCATGTTTATTACTTAGGTAGCACATATTACCTAGGGCTGCACAATATATAACCAAACAATATGTTGCAATTGCGCTGACTGACACATAGCGAAAGGTTTTAAATATTTTCATTCTTTGAAAGTCGCTCAAATGAGGCACAGTAAATTACAGCACAGGCCTGCCAGTCACTGATAGGAAGATAAGAGGTTTGACTCTCCATACAAGCAGAAATGGCAGAAACAGAGTGTATATACACACACAGGGTTTAACCCCTAGCATTATCTAAATCTGCTTTGGATAGTCCAATAAAGGATAGCCCCCCATATGATGATGATGATTATAATCATATGCCTCCCCTCTTGTAACTCACAGAACATATTCTCACAATACATTCACCAATCAGCCATAACATTTAAATCACTGACAGGTGAAGTGAAAAACACTGATCCTCTCGGTACAGAGGCATCTGTCAAGGGGTGGGATCTAGATACAGTATTAGGTACTAGGTATAAGTGAACAGTCAGATCTTAAAGTTCATGTATTGAAGCAGGAAAAATGGACCTAAAACACTTTAACAAGGGTCAAACCGTGATGTCTGGACAACAGAGCATCCTCAGAGCATCTACAAAACATCAGTCAAGTCGTGTGGGGTGTTCCTGATAGGCAGTGGTCAATACCTACCAAAAGTAGGCCAGGAAAGAACAACCAGTGAACCGACGACAGGGTAAGGGGTACCCAAGGCTCACTAATGTGAACCACAGAGGCCTCACCTCACAGCTTACAGGATTTAAAAGATATGCTGCTAAAGTTAGTCTTGGTGCCAGAAAACACAGGACGCCTTCAAAAATCTTGTGGAGTGTGGAGTCCAGGCCTCGATGGATGAGAGCTGGCATGAGGGGACTTAAACTTAGAGACAATACAAAGTAAGTGGTTTTATTGTTATGGCTGAATGGGGTATCCAGGGGCACTGCTAGACACTTTGGACTTTGAAAAGTTATTACACTGGGCCACAACTCTTCCAACTCTACCAATTCTGTCAGGCATACCACCTTAGAAGTGTCCTAAGTTCGCTCCATAGAGCCCACCCCCCATCCATATATATATATATATATATATATATATATATATATATATATATATATATATATACATACAGTGGATATAAAAAGTCTACACAAATGCCATTTTTTTGTGATGTAAAAAAATGACAGCAAGACAAATAATTTCCACCTAATGTGACCTATAACCTGTACAATGCAATTGAAAAATAAACAGAAATCTTTCAGGGAGGCGAAGTAAAAATAAACAACTGAGATAATGTGCTTGCATAAGTGTGCACACACCTTTTATAACTGGGGGTGTGGCTGTGTTCAGATTTAACCAATCACATTCAAACTCATGTTCAATTGGAGTCAGCACACACCTGTCACCAATTTAAGTGCCTCTGATCAACCCCAAATAAAGTTCAGCTGTTCTAGTAGGCTTGTCCTGACATTTTTGTAGCCACATCTTCCAGCACAAGCCACGGTCCACAAAGAGCTGCCAGCGCATCAGAGGGATCCCATTATTCAAAGATATCAGTCAGGTGAAGGCTACAAAAGAATGTCCCAGTCATTAAATATACCATGGAACACCGTGAAGACTGTCATCATCAAGTGGAGAAAACTTGGCACAACAGTGACATTTCCAAGAACAGGACGTCTGTCCAAATTTGATGATAAGACAAGAAGAAAAACGGTCAGGGAGGTTGCCAAGAGGCCAACAGCAACACTGAAGGAGCTGCAAGACTGGCAAGTACTGGCTGTGCAGTACATGTGACAACAATCTCCCATCTTCTTCTTATGTCTGGGCCATGTGGTAGGGTGGCAAGATGGACGCCTTATCTTTCAAAGAAAAACATCCAAGCCTGGCTTAATTTTGCAAAGAGACATCTGAAATCTCTCAAACTCAAAATGTGTTATGGCCTGATGAAACCAAGGTTGAACTTTTTGGACATCATTCCAAAAGGTATATTTGGTGCAAAAACAACACTGCTCATCACCAAAAGAACATCATACCTACAGTGAAGCATGGTGGTGGCAGCATCATTCTTTGAGGCTGTTTTTCTTCAGCTGGAACTGGGGCCTTAGTCAGGGTGGACGGAATGATGAACAGTTCCAAATACCAGTCAGTGTTGGCACAAAATCTCCGGCCTTCTGTTAGAAAGCTGAAGATGAAGATGACCCAAAGCACACCTCTAAATCAACAAAAGAATGGCTTCACCAGAATAAGATTAAGGCTTTGGAATGGCCCAGCCAGACCTGAATCCCATCAAACATCTGTGGGGTGATCTGAAGAGGGCTGTGCACAGGCGATGCACTCGCAATCAGACAGATTTGGAGCGGTTTTGCAAAGAGTGGGCAAATATTGCCACATTAAGATGTGCCACGCTGATGGGCTCCTACCCAAAAAGACTGAGTGCTGTAATAAAAGCCAAAGGTGCTGCAACAAAGTATTAGTTTCAGGGTGTGCATGTTTATGCAACCAGGTTATTTTAAGTTTTTATTTTATATTTTTTCACTGTAAAGATTTCTGTTTGTTTTTCAATTGCATTGTACAGGTTATAGGTCACATTAAAGGTGGACAAAGTTGTGAAATTATGTCTTTCTGTCATTTTTTTTTTTTTTTTTTTTTTTTTTAACGTCACAAAAACCTGGCATTTGAACAGGGGTGTATAGACTTTAGACTTTATATTCACTGTTTATGAACACAAAATGGAAACTTTACAGAAGAAGCCAAAAACTTTAACTTTTAATGAAAGTCAGTGTAAAAAGATCTTATTCCAAGTAATTTTGGAACATTTCTATTGGTCAATTCATAATTACATTTTGACACAATGTAAACATTGTGACAGATTCACATTATGTCAAAAGGTGAGAAACGGCAAGGTTTTTACATGATGAAATACTAGCTTTGCTATTTTCTTACATTTTCTTATTCAATGTATTCAATATTAAACACATGAGTAGCACATTCTGTATGAAGATTATCATCTATTACACCATGGCTGAAACATTTTCTAAATAATTGAGAGTTCCTAGACAAAGCTGTTTAATCTCATGCATATATACATCATATCTTAATAAACGTCAAAGTGACTTACACATCGCTGTATATAAATGCTGGTACTCTAACCATAACCTCAGCAAAGAAAAGGACATATTTTGGCTTGCTCAGCTTTTTAAATAACCATAAAGTGAAATTTTGTATAGACAAGAAGAAAAATGTCCCTTTGTTAAGATCACAGCCTGATTGCGTACACAGAAACAGAAGTAGAAGATTAGTTGAACCCCTACCTGCGTGCCTGTACTGCTGATGGTTCGGGAAAAGTCAAGCAGTTTGAACAGATGAAGCTTGTCTGGCCAACAGCACACTCTGTCACTGTTACTGATAAGAGCACTGTTGCCCATGCAAATCAGGGTATATCTAGATGTTTCAGTAATTCACACACGTTTACAAGCTGTCTGCTTTGCATACATTGCTATCCTTAGGCTCCATGTATTTGGATTAAATAACGTGGCTGGCTGTGCCCCATATGGAAATCTGATTTATGGCTATGTATGTATCATACATATATTTTGAATGACAGAAAAAATTCATATATGTACATATAATATATGGACAAAAGTATTGGGACATCTGCTCATTTATTGTTTTTTGGGTAATGAAGTGTTAATCCTGCTATTGTTGGAGTAACTGTATCTACTGTCCAAGGAAAGTTTTCTACTAGATTATGGAGCATAGCCGTGAGGATTTGATTATGTATATATGTGTGTGTGTGTGTGTGTGTGTGTGTGTGTGTGTGCGCGCCATATTTATATATAGAAATTCTAATTATTGCATTCGGCTTTAACTTGCACCCATTGCTGACACAACATATGCCAACAGAACAGGACTATGCCTAATGCCAGATGTGGTCCTCCATCCAATCATTTTGGGATGAGTTGGGGAGTTGGTTGGGGATAAGGTTGGCATAAGGGTGATACAATGGGTTCTTTTAGGAGTTGGAGAACAGGCGTGGTAGCGATCATCCAACATCCTGATCTCACTAACAATCTTGTCACCGAATGCAATCAAATCCTCACGGCTATGCTTTGAATCGGTCACTAGAAATGCTCCAAAATGGCTTGGAAATCTTTTTACATTCCATTCCATTTTCTCCTTTTTCTGTAATGTTGTTTTGGCGATACATGGTTTTTGCACGACAGTCTAATCTATATGCTAAACATAAGTCCCTATATTGATATACAGCCTAAACATATGTCCTATCTTTAAAAATGGACAATTACCAATAATCTAGCATATTTGCACATAATATGTATATAATATAAAATATAATATATTGCACATAATATGTGACAAATATGTTGGTAATAATGGACATTCATATATTTTAATGTTATCTATTTGCCATGTTTTAAATTTCCACATGAGGCTTTATGGAATGGCACGCTGTACAGTACTAATGTGAAATGAGGTGGAATGAAGTGAGAAAGTAAACAAAACAATGTTTAGCAATGCAAATCCTTCCTACACGTGTCTTTTATGACATTTTATGTCCTTAAGCAAAGGCCACCAAAAGTATAAAAGTCTAAAGGATTTGTAACGGTGACATTGCAATTTTCCTCCCTGTCCACCAGAAGGCGCTGTAACATTAAGAAAAAAATTTCCCTTAGCAGCCCGCTGTCTAATTACGCTTCATTAGGCCACCTGCTGCTCAGGACAGTGGACTTGCACGCAAACTGAGAGCCCCATCATCTCAGTAGACCAAAGCCCTTCAGTTTAGCTGGGTTTTTAAAACTGCTTTAACCTCACTCAGAGAATGGTGGCAGTCAGAGGTTTAGCTAAGGCCTTAGGTTCTCGCTGGGTCATGGGAGGATCTTTTAAGGCAAAGGTCAGCAGGAGGTTGACCTCCAAACTGCTTCCTACCCAACAGAAGGTGAGTTTGCTCTCAAGGTGAGCTTGAGAGTTTGCTTCCACAAAAGGAGCTGTGTTTCTGTCTGCTTGGAGCTAGTGTTAGTGCTAGTGTCTTTACTGAAGATGTGGTCCAAATACACTGAGAAAAATCAGCTTGCAGCCTCTTTGGTGGTACGGGAGCATGCTTTAGATGAATGTGTAGTATTTGTAAGCAATGCTGGTGCTTTAACAAGAAATACTTTTTTTATTATTATTTTTTACATTATTATTGATTCCTTTGTCACATCACAGTAAACATATTAACATTACAAACAGTAAACACTGTATGAGCATGCTCATTTTTGTACACACTTTTAAGAATGGAGGTGCTACAAATGGTTGCTTCAGCCATGCCAAAGAAGAACCACTTTTAATTCCATAAAGAACCCTGATGTAACCTGATGTATAGGTTCTTTACCAGTTTTAAAGGTTCTTCACCCTCCCACATCTTCATAACAAATATGGTTCTTTTCATGGAACCGAAAGTGTTTTTTTCTGTGACATTGCTCAAACCATTTGTAGCACGTTTATTTCTTTACCACTACTCTGGAACTTTCTGCTTTCTGTCATGTTTCATAGCTACAGCCCGGCCAACCTGAAAACCTCTAATGACTTTAGTCTACTAACATGTATTTATTTAATATTTATATATTGTACATTTCTTAATTTAGTCATTAAAATTTCATGTATGTATCTTAAGCATATTTGGATGAATTGTATTGGATATATTTTATATATTTTACCAATAGACATGGAAGCCCAAAATAAGGACATGCACTTATGCACTTCCCAATGTTATTAACTGTAGCCAAATGTTTGTGGACTCCCCTTCTGATGAATGCATTCCATTAGATGTGCAAATGCGCACACAGCTTCTCTAATCACTGTAGAGACGTGTTTCCAATAGAATAAGACCCTCTGGAGCAGATGAACCTATTGCCCATAAACCTGTTGTAAACCTCTTGGCACCATGCCTAATGCCAGGCGTGGGCTAGGCGGGTATAATGTCTCCCAGCATTAGACTGTGGCGCAGTGGAACAGTGTGGGTGCTCCATCATTCCAGGGAGTGAGGTAAGGTGGTGATCATCCAACATCCTGAGCTCACTAGTGCAATCAAATCCTCAAAGCGGTCTCCCTGCACAGCAGAGACAGTTACTCCAACAAAAGCAGGATAAACTCTCTTGATAACTGATTTCAGAAGACACAATGAATAAGCATGTGTCCCAATACGTTTGAGAGATATTTGAAATGTGGCCTGGATTTAATAGTACTTGAGGCAGATCCAACCAAAGTACAGACACCTGAATAACCTTTACGGTTGATATTAATGGAAGAGTAGTTTAACCTCTTAGCCTTCGGGTTTACTTGCCAGGCCTTTACTGATTGATTGTGTCACTTTTTGCTTTTCGGTTTTGCCTTCAGGAAGTGAGAAGCATGCTCTGTTGGGCTGAGCTTTGGATTATGACCCCTTTCTTTTGTCCCTTCATATTCTTCTCCTTCCTGTATTCTCTTGGTTAGGCTTAGTTTCATCTGCCCAAGGAATCTTCCAGAACTGATCAGGCTTGTTTAGATAGTTTCTTGTACCAGGCCATCATGTTCTTGAGTGTTTCCAGGTGTTTGTGTTTTGAGGTAAACCCTCTGTCTTTACATACATAAAGATATCTGTTGATTGTAGACATTGACAATATGTCTGCGCCTCCTGTTCTTGTGAATAAAATTCTCTTCACCAAGCAAAGAATTCTGCAATTATCCACTTTAGTTGTCCTCCATGGTCTTCCAGGCATTTCAGTGTTGCTGAGCTCGCCAGTGCATTCCTCCTTTTTAAGATTGTCTCAGATGTCCTGTTAGTTTGGCCACTCCTAAAGTTTCTGCTACCTCTCTAATAGTTTCGTTTTTCAGTCCAGTGATGGCCTACTTTACTTGCATCAACACCTCTTTGGGCCACATGTTAAGAGTCTCTCTGAACAGCTTCCAAATGCAAATTCGACCATCATGGAATCCCATTTTCAGCCACTCCTTGTGTTTTGCTGTATTGGAAAATGTTGTGTAGGTGTTGTAATTGGACACCTCTAAACTGCTAGATTATACATCTTGTGAATTGTTACGCTCTTCCTATTTGCACCAAACATGTATGGATAAAAGCTAGGGAGGCATGATAATACTGAAACCATATTGGCATCAGATAGATGTTTAGATTTGACATAAGAGAAAGTGATATCTGATTTATTGAACTCCAGAAGAACAGAACGTTAGGTGATGCTGGACTACTGCATTAACATAGCTGCCTTTTATTTAGTTTACTGCCTTTACAGCCCTATAGAAATACATATTTACAGTTTACAGCATAGGGCTATTGCTTGTATCCTGTTTGACTTCCATTGGAATCATGTTACACAGGTAAGAGAATGTAGACTTTGGCTTTTTCCCAAGGAGTAACCCCAGTCTGCCACAGGGAGGGCAATATCGTTGCCCTCTACACCAACATTTGTCTGTAATTCAAATAGTTTTCAGTCAATTGCAGATATGTACTGTAGATCTGTGATTCATAGTGAAGTGAGCTTTTTGAGTACTAATAGCGCCCCCTTGTGGACAAGCTTGGTAAATGTGAGATTTGAAAATCAGTTCAGATGTTTGTATGCGCTTCTTCTAAGGAATGCATTTAGCCATACTGATTGCTGACACAGATGTGCGAATGCACACACACAGCTTATCTAGTCCCTGTAGAGAGGTATTGCCAATAGAATAGGACTATCCAGAGAGTTAACATTAACCAATTGGCTACGGGTTATGGGCTGTGACTAAGTGGAACTGTGTTCTCTGAAATGATTGTGCTCCATCTAGTGCTTTTGGGATGAGTTGGGGAGGTGATCATCCAACATCCTGACCTCATCAACACTGTTGTCGCTGAACGCAATTAAATCTTCACAGCAGTACAGAATTTTGAAGAGAGCCTGTCCTGAACAGTAAAGACAGTTACTCCAACAAAAGCAGGATAAACTCTCTAAACCTGTGCACTAAGTGCATTGCTCTGGAATTCCAACTTTGGTGCATGCTTAGTACAGCTGGGTGATATGGTAAAAATACTATATCACGATATTAAAGACTTTTTTTCGTGGTACATGATATTTATCACAAAATATGTAATCACACTAAAAACATCAGTAGCGACAGAAAGTCTCCTGTACTGAATACAGGGATTCTTATTCAACATCTGCTGCTCTTCATCCAATGAAATCAGTCTAATTACACTGTTTTTAATAAAACCTGCAGCTGATCAGTGTTTCTTAGCACTAACCGTATTCTCGATATGCTTAGAAAAGCATATTGTGTATATTGTGTATAACAAAATGTATCCGAATATGATAAAATATTGTCATATTGCCCAGCTCTAATTCTTAGTGGAAACTAGGCATCAGGTGCACCATATTTGTTTTTATATTGTTGACAGTTTTGTTGCACCTGCATTTTTAGGTTACTATTTTGCACAATATATGAACAGATTGCTTCTTGGCATGGATTTACATTGAGCAAAAGTAATAGTTAGAGCTAATTAAAAAAACATATCGAAAGTAAAATGTATTTGAAATGAAATACTGGAAAATGTGCAGCAAGTTTACCTGTCTTTAAACCACTATTGTGACCAGAGAATCATTTCCAACAACACTTTCTTCAAATCTATTAGCTTTCATGTCAGAACTAGCAAGGCATGTGTGTGTGTACAGTGATTTCAGTTTGAATGGAGGTCCCTGCCCTGACTTGTGGTTGTCAGGGTAGATTCGGGCCAGGTGTAGAGGCAGCGCATTGTGCTGTTCATGTAGCGGAGTTGCTCAACAAGGTCAAGAAAGAGAGGTTTTTAGTCAGAGTAACCGCTTCCCCTTGTGGTGTGTTGCTATGGCAAGACTTCCCTTTGAAACAGGAAATGACACGGAGTGCTAAGTAATGGGGCGTGAAGTAATATTGCCATAGGGTGTGCTTGTTTTTGGTGTGACATCCTCGTCCTCGGCTGGATCGAATGCACACTGATGTAGCCATGTCGAGCAAGATGAAAACTCTGGCAGTGCCGACTTGTCAGCTGGTAAGTGTGGCCATTTCTATTACACTTCGTTCAGAAGGTTGGGGTGTGTGTGCTGTAAAGAGGATGTGTGTAAGACTCACTGGATGGTGACTTCAATGAACTGCAGTCTGTGAACTTCGGTCTTCGAAGATTCGGTGGTGTTTTACCAGTTTAACTGTTAGTTTCAGTTTATGTTTGCTGGTCTGAAGAAGCTGAATGGTATGGCCAGCCTTCATTGATGAAGGATCAGTAGCACTGCCCGGTGTGTTTCCCACACCTTCTAAGCCCTTGATGAGGTTAATCAGGTGGGTTGGACAATGTTAACCACAGTCTAATGTTGTGGTCCAGAAGAGGAGGATGACAAACCTGACTTTTCGGGCTTCTTTAGTGATGCTGTATGAATTTAAATAGCACATTTTGGGCAGTCACTGTAAGAGTAGCCTAAACTCTTAGTTAATAGAATATGGGGCTGGTGTCCTGGAAATGATTGAAGGTAGGGTTTGGACTGAATCACACAGTGCTGGCGGTGAATCACCATAGGAAATTCTTAAGTCTAGGCTTAGGCTAAATCTGGGTTTGGGGAAAACTGGCTAAGACTATTGTTAGTTTAGCGAGAAAATGGAAAATCACTGTACCAATGAAAACTCGTAGAAGTACAAAAGGTTCAGGCCAGAAAAGGCAGCACTTAAGAGAAACCCTTGTGTATGAAACTAGTTGAGGGGGGAAACATTCAGAGTAACTAGTTACAGCTCACTTCTGGATTCTTTGATTCTGAATCTGGAATTAATCATTTGCAGTATTATCAGGACTGGTTTCTGTCATTAATGCAGACATAAGCCTGCTACCAATACCCATTTACACCAGTATGCTGTTTCTATTAATAATCATGCTTAATGGTGATATTGGTAGTGTTGACCAAACGTGAGGTAGACACTAACCTTCCCAGGCCCTCTAAGCCTAGACTGTCAATTAATACACAAAGCTGATTTGTATTAGTCACAGCCCTTTGTGTATCGACACCTCTGGTTTGTCACACTGACTGTGTGTGTGCTTACTTTCACTACAGCGTGTGGACTATCAGCATAATTATGTAGCAATTTCACCTTATAATATATGCAGCTTTAAAATATTTTGATGGAACATTTACTTGCAATAGGGAGCATAAGGGGCTTATCTAGTCCCTGTATTGTCAGTAGAATAGGACTCTCTGAATCTAATGGCACCATTGGTCAGGTGTGGGGTATAAAGCCGCCCAGCACTGAGCTGTGGAGAAGTCAAACTGTGTTCTCTAGAATGGTGGTGCTCCATCCAGTACTTTTGGAATGAGGTTGGGTGGTGATCATTCAACATCTTGAGCTCACTAATACTCTTGTCACTAAATGCAATGAAATCCACACAGCAATGCTCTAAAATCTAGTAGAAAGCTTTCCCTGCATAGTCGAGACAGTTACTCCAACAAAAGTAGGATAAACTCTTTTTAATTCCCCCTAAATTCACTATTCACAAACAGTGAATGAGCAGGTGTCCCACTACTTTTGACCATATAGTGTGTATTGTATATTAAGGCATATCTGAATCACAATAGGCAGCAAAAGGATGATGATAGTAGTACATTACTAAAATAATGTGCAGTCCTTGGCTTACTGTGCATTGAAACTTCATTTCTCTTATGGAAATCTGCTCTTGCAGAAAGGTCTTCTCAGATGGCCACATCTGCCGCAGTGGTGCTTGAGATTGACAAGATATGCAGCCTGCCTGCAGGCTCTATGATGTTGTACCCCAGCTGTAATTATCACAGGTTTCAGAAAAAATGATGTGGATTGTCACTCAGAATGCTGATGCATCGTGCTTCAAAAACTTGTATGTGTGCATGGGTGGGGTTTGGTGGTGGTAGAGATAAATCACTGAACAAACAAAGAAACAATAAAGTCTCCCCTTGTTGCTATGGTGATCAAAAATATGAGCGTCAGCATTCCATAGACGTCTGGACAGGAACGTGTAGGAAAAGCTTCTGCAGTAATGCCTGTGGTGTCAGGAAAGCCTGAAACTGGTGCTGTGTGTCTGTGTGTGTGAGATTGGGGTGGAATGCACCAATACTGGGAACTGTGGGTCGATGCTGATTATTCTTTTATTTATTTATTATGTATTGCAGAGAAATACTGGAAAGGTTGGACTTTTCCAACCTTTCCAACTATTCAGCAACGGTTCTTAGGAAGAAAACTATTCATGAACCTACTTGCACAGTTGTCAAGATTCTGACATACCGCCCAAGCCTGTTGGTGGAGAATGGTACTGTGGTATTTAAAAAAAAAAAAAAAAAAAAAAATGTTGACAGTATCTCAATAATGGTGTCTGATGTCAGATTTCTAGTACATGGCCAAATAAACTCATTCCCCATGTGCATTTAAGAGTGCTACAGGTTGGGGATGCTGTGGGAGGTCACGCTCTGAAAACAGTTGGGAGGGGAAAAAAACCACTGCAGTTGCAAGTGGATGAACCAGTCTACTAAATGAGCCTGACGGTAGAGAAAACAGAAATATTGCCCATCCCTAATATAGTTTAATAGACTGCAGTAATTGTTGGGTGTTAATTCTTGCTTTATTGTGGAGCTTTACTGTCCTCCATTACTGTAATAAAGACCAGCCTTTGTAAAGATGCATAGTCACTATATTCTGTTAACCACATTTGGTTTACTTACCCACTTTCATCTGTCTCACTCACCCACTTTCTGTTGTGTTTAAATAATCAAAGTAGTTGCTACTCCGTCACAGGTTCATTTTGTTAAAAAAAAAAATGCTGCATAAATGAATGTTGATTAATAATGTTCTTGAGAATTAAATCAAATAATGGAATAAAAGTCACTCTTATTTGATTAAAAAATTGTAAAAGTATTTTTAACAAATAATGAAGCCCTTGACATATAAAATTCATTTACAAAATAGAATAACTTGAATGATGTATTATTTGTGATGGGTGGTACCAAAATGGCTTCCATGTCTGTAGAAAAAACATAATATGGATCTTATGCTTGAGGTGGGAAAAACTGCAAAGTGGAAATGGCACTGGTTTCGTATGCTGTATGACTTTCATATCGGAGCTTTATTTGATGGGTGTCTGTATTGCTAAAACAATAGAACCCTACCTTTTATAAGATTTCCTCAGCCACAAATAGTAGGCCTAAATAGTGAGGTTGGGTCTTACTCAGTGCACCTCTTCCCCTGCATCTCTGACTCTGTGCATCTCTGACCACAGCTTAATGCCCTCAAATGCGTTCGGCCGAATGCCGCCTCCGTAGAGCTGAGAGTATGAAAGGTGTTTTTACGTGCCGCAGGCCTTCATTGAGAAGTCAAGACTCGTGATGAGAGTGGCGTCAGATATGGCAAAGTCATGAGAGTGAGAAGATGAAACACCCGTTTCCTGTGTGACAGCTTCCACTCTCCAGTGAGCAAAGTGCAAAAACAGCATTCAAAAACAGGCCATGCAAAGAAACCAAAAAAAGAAAAAACAATGTTCAAAAACAAACTGTTCAGCTGTTGTCACCTTACCTCTCCGCCCCCAAAATGACAAAATGCACACGCTCGCTCGTGCAGGCCTTTTAAACAGTGTATGACTTTTTTGTTTGTTGGTTGTTCTTGCAGATGCAGGCAGTTTCGGATGGGGGTAAGTGTGAGTTATGTTGATTTCTGTTGATTTTTTTTTTTTTTTTTGTCCTGATTGACATGTCTAATCTCTGTGTTGTGAAAGCTGCTGGTGAAGAGCAGAGAGATTGCTGAGCTCCAGACACTTTAGATTCAACTTGAATGGAGAAAAAACGAGCAGTATTTGTTTACCTCTCTTTTTAGCATTTGTAACACAAGATTTAGAAAGTGATGGATGGTCGCAGGGATGGACAATAGGCATGACATCAGATTAAAAACCATCCGCTGAGTACTTTGCTTGTAAAAGTTTAGCATTGAGGGACTTCATTAACTCCCCCAGCAGAAGACAGATGGTACAGAGGATGAGTTCTGACCAAATGGAGAGAGGGATAAAGGCAGACAGTGAGGGGTTTCACTGTGATTGATGGATACACTGAGGAACTCTGCCCAAACCTCTGCAGACTGCTTTTCTGTTTCACTTCTAAACTCAACTTTAGAGAAACTCTCCTCCAGAGTCATTCAGCTTAGTTACATCTGCAGAATACGGTCAGTTAGCACAGATAGTGTTTCTTTGTGACTGAAAACTGAAAAGACTTTGCTCTTTTGAAATAAGGATGCCCACTCTTATTACTCTCTGTTTATCAGAGTGCACCTGGCCTCACTGGTTTAGTTATTTGGCCTTAGTCTTCAAATATTAAAGCCGGTCCGGTTGCCACTCTGGCCTTAAAAGTCTTAAATGTGTCAGAAATGTCTGTGCTAGTCACCTGCACTGTATGGATCTGATCAGATTTGGTTTAAAAGATCTTTAAAGAAGAGTCCAACCAGTTTTTCCACATTTCTGTATAATTCAAGGGTTAAAATGTATAATCAGTGAAATTGAATGGTTAATCATAGAGAAACTTAGTGACGACGTAATGAAACGTATCTGTTTTTTTACAGTTGCAGTGATGGGAACCAAACTCTCCAAGCAGTAGCAGAAGCATTATTAGTAGTTGTAGCAGTAGTGGGGTAATGGGGGGAGTAGTAGAAGTGGTGGTGGTGGTGGTGGAAGTAATAGGAGTGTTAATAGTAGTTGCATCAGTAGTAATAGGAGTAGCTGTAGTGGGGTAATAGGAGCGGTAGAAGCGGCAGTAGTGGTGGTAGTAATGGTATAATTTTATAGTAGTTGCCGCAGCAGTGATAGGAGTAGCAGTTGTGGGGTAATGGGGAATACTATGGTAGTAGTAGAAGCAGCAGTGGTGGAGGTGGTAGTAGGAGCATTAATAGTAGTTGAAGCAAAAGTGGGGTAGTAGGAGGAGTAGTAGAGGTGGTGGTGGTGGTGGTGGTAGTAGGACCATTAGTAGCAGTTGTAGAAGTGTGGTAATAGGAGTAGTAAGAGTGGTGGTAGTAATAGGAGGGTTAATAGTAGTTGCAGCAGCAGTTATAAGAGAAGTGGTAGTGGGGTAATAGGAGTAGCAGTAGAAGCAGTGATGGTGGTAGGAGCATTTAATAGTAGTTGTAGCAGTAGTGTGGTAATAGGAGAAGTAGAAGTGGTAGTGGAAATGGTAGGAGCGTTAATAGTAGTTGTAGGAGTAATAGTATTATCAGTTCTATATTTATTTGTGTGTGTAAATATAACATTTTCACTTACTTTCTCTCTCTCTCTGCAGAGTTGAACATGTCCAGGTTGTCAGGTACAGGCAGCAGCCCCAGTCTAAATGGCGGCTCTACTGGAGGTACAGGTCTTCCTGGAACAGACGGTCCGGCCAGCAGGGTGGTCAGCTGGGCTGTGTGCTTTGAACGGCTGCTGGAGGACCCAGTTGGAGTTCGCTACTTCACAGTAAGAGCCTAAATCTGATGTATTGGGGGGGAGGAGAAGCTTGTTACATTTCCAGCATATTACTCCGTTTTGCTTCTTAACTCAAAAATTGTCAACCAGCCAAGACCTGTTGCCCTGGAGCTATAAGGCTAATGCAGATAATGGAAATGCATTCGATACATAGTAGCGTTCTGCAGAGTGGATGCCCTAAAAATGGGCAAAAGGTATGGATTTAGGTTTTTTTTAAGGTTCAGTGTCCATGCTTATAAAGAATGGTGTTAGATACCGTGCAATTACGTCTGCATTACATTAGCTATTTGAATTTTTATAAATTCTATATGTTATATGTTCTATATAATAAGAGTTCGTTTTGGTTTGTGTGCAGTGCTTTTGCAGTCTGTACATCATGTGCATGCAACTACATGTCCTATTTTCTCTAAAATAGATTGAAATCTGTTTATATTCCAGTCCATAGATGACTAATAGTGTTGCTAGTCTGCCAGTTTGTGTTTCGGGCGAAGCTTTGCGTCTGCCTGTTATCTTCGCGTCACCAGATGGTGTCTGGAATCGGTGCAACTTCTCAGTGTAAAAATGTGGCAAGCTTTCTGATTGGCCTGTGGCGCCACATCTATATAGAACTCATGCCTCACAGTGATGTGCTCTAGGTGCGTACAAATCTTGACCACCTACAGATTGGTTTATTAGAAAGACAGACGTCCATGTGTGCCTCTTTCAGTAAAAAAGGGAAGGCGGGGGTGGCACTTTGGTGTGAGTTGGTCTGGTCTGTAATGTAGCTGTGGTTTGACTCATGAAGTTGCACAACCCAGACTTTTGTCATACAGTCTAGATCAGCAATTTTGCAAGACTCATGTACATAGTTTATACTTTTTTGTTTTTCAGTCATTACAAAAAACATCTCTGGGACGGTCTTGTGAAACAGTTTTATGGACATTAATTTAATCAGTAAACAGATTATTTGTTGCAGTGTTTTGTGTTCATCTTCTATAACTACACTAACTATCTTCTATCGTTGTTAATAGGTTTGTTATAAATGTCAGTAGTGGTGGCTCAGCGGTTAGAGCGCCGGGCTATCGATAACAGGGTTCCCAGGGTGCTAGAGTTGGCTGCCCACCGCTCTGGGTGTGTGTGCGCGAAAGGAAATATATAGAATTCACATTTCTAAGGGAATTTAATGTAGTATTAACACTAATATTAGTATTTAAGAGAAAATATCACTTCAAAACTAAACTTTTAGTGTAAAATGTCATTTGAATGTGATCCTCAGGCTTTTCTCAAATCAGAAGTCAGTGCTGAGAACATCCTGTTCTGGCAGGCCTGTGAGAAGTTCCAGAAGATTCCAGCTACTAATCTGGATGAGGTACTGTTACAAAGATTTATAGTCTTGGTTTGCTGGTCCTGGCATGCTAGTCCTGGCCTAAATGTCCAGGGCATGTCCTTATTTGTTAATTTGTCTTTCCTTGATTTTGAAATGTAGAAGTCACCCTTGACATCACCAAAAGTGCCTTAGGATACTGACTGCTTACCGACTGATTGCTGTTATTACTGCTAATTGCTTACTGATTGCTGTTTGGGGGGTCTTGTGACCTGACTGACAATATTTTTAATGAAACACAACAGTCACAACAGAAATCCACAGGATAGTTTTCTTGATATGGACTCATAAATTAAATAACAGTGTAGTATAGAAGTTCTGCTTCCTAAAAGTAAAAAAAAAAGTTCTATTAATGTCCAAGTAGCCATCAAATTGTAGTCATCAAATGTCAGAACACATTATTGAAGTGAAAATATGTACACTGCTCACAGAAAACACACACCTGCACATTTATGTGCAATTAATGTCTGCATATTTGCACGTTATTGGGGGGGAAAATGTTTGGAATTGGAATGACTGGAATGAATGACTGGAAATGTGTGTGTTCTGTGAGCAGTGGAAAAGGGTGTCCAAATTAATAGCTGCCCAACAAGTAAAAATGCTTAAAAAAATTAAAATCTGTGAAAATAGTGTTATTTATTTCCTTATTTTCAGAATAAGAATAACACATACAGAATATCAGTAAACAGAGAATATTAGTAACACACACAGGTTTCGCCAGGGTTGTCTGAACCTGAACATATGAAAATGCCAGTATTGGATTAATAGAAATATTATAGAAGAGATAGAAATCTAGCTAGTTCTAGATAAAGAATCTACTTTTTTCAAAGCAAAAAATTATTATACAACATGGACGAAAAGGACAATACAAGCACTTGTTTTAAAAGCACTCTTTAAACAAGAACCAAGAGAGCTGTGGTGTGCTTCTGAGGAACTCTGACGAAGGCAAAAAACAAGCCTTGGGTTTCACAGTCTGACGCTTCAGAATTATGGGCATTTATGTGAGAACTTGATTAGGATGAACACAGTTGCTTTAAATCTCTGGGGAAAGCTAGCACAATGTTGCTGTATATTTTGATATTGCCCTGAAACTCTAAAGTGTCTCGTAGCTCCTTTGGTGGGAGGGGCTTACCTAGTTATCTTTCCAGCGTTGGTTAAATGAAAGCAAGCATACACTTGAGCTAAAATGAGTGATGTAGGTCACTGCATTTTTTTTTTTTTTTTTTTTTTTTTTTTTACTTTCAGCTCCTGCATCATCGCAGGGTAGCTGAACACACTATGTGGTGCCTGCTGACTACACAGGTCTGTGTGTGAACTGGCAGACTTATTGGCCAGCAGTACTGTAGATGTGTAGGAGGTAGAGGAGCGGAACTAAGGCTCTTGGCAGGGCTGAATGTGGTCTCTTGGACTTCCGGCCATAGATGGCATCGATGACTTGTAGAATTTCAACCTGGTTCCTTACATAAAAGAATGGTTATAATATGGGAAAGGGTGAGGAATATACTTATAGTGCTGTTTATTACTTCTGTAATCCTCTGTAGAGATTTAGAAATACACATTTTTTTAATATGATGTAATTTACTGTATTGTAGATTTCCTGTGGCATCACTAGTCTTATTTATTTTCTGTCTCTCTCTCTCTCTCTCTCTTGTGCTATCTCTTAAAAAAAAAAAAAAAAAAAAAAAAAAAAAAAAAAAAAATATATATATATATATATATATATATATATAAAAAAAACACCCTGAGACTTTACTTTCTCCAGCTCAATGCTGGGGGCTTAGGCATAGTGCCAATAGGTTCATGTTTATCTGCACCAGAGAGTCCTACTCTTTTGACATTAGGCTGAGTAGATGACTATGTAAATGGTTTGGGGCTTGACCATCCATGACATAGACCCTTTGAGTTTTGGATTTCACCAGAATTAGAAAACTTGTCATTTGCCTATTTCTGCTCACTTCAGCTGAAGAAGGAGGCTCGCTCCATCTACGATCTTTATCTGTCTGAAGCTTCCTTCCACGCTGTCAATATAGACGACACGGCTCGCACAGAAGAGAGCGATCTAGAGAAACCCACACCTGACATGTTCAGCAAGGCACAGCAACAGGTGCAGAACACATGCACCCATTCACAGTTTATAAAACAGGCCATTTTCGTATGTCATCTTGTATATAAATGTGTGTGTGTGTGTGTGTGTGTGTGTGTGTGTGTGTGTGTGTGTGTGCGCGCGCTTGTCCTACATTGGTTTCCTCCTCTGGTCAGATCTTTAAGCTGATGAAGTTTGATAGCTATGCGCGCTTTGTGCGCTCTCCGCTCTATCAGAACTGCATGCTGGCCAGTGTAGAGGGACGGCCACTGCCTGACCTCCAGCCTCAGAACAAGGGCTCCAGAGAGTGCATCACTCCCAACAATAATGACCGGAAGGTACGTTTTCTATAATTCAGTTTTTCCGTTCATTGGTTTGTTTATTCTCGTGCTGTCCTTTCAGGCGTGGCCTGTGTTGCTGTGTTGTTTAAACAAGTACACTTATTTCATTATGGGCGGGGACTTGTTTTTTTACTCAGTTTTGTAGGTTTATGTATCAATACCAGTCATCATTCAATTTTGCATGACCATTTCCAATGTTGTCTATCCCTTAGAATTAAACGGTGTTAATCTGGTTCCTTTAAGACTAGTGTTTGTATATGAATGTGTAAATGACCTCTGTTCTGATTAACTGCCCATAGTATGACTTGTTCACAAAGCAGTCAGAGCGGGAATACTCCCTGTATCTTTAATGTAAATGAATGGAGCCGAACTGCTGTAAAGGTGGATAGTAAATACTGTGTGTTGTGACCTCACAAAAAAGTACATTCAAAATGGGTCATTTTCGTAGATTAATATATAGAAAATGTTGAGTAGTGTAGAAAGTGAACATGATTTCACTAGTTCTTAAGTTAAGATATTGGCCCTTTATAGAACAGTTAAAGTTGAATGATTTTTGCAAATTATCTTAGGTTTATTTTCCAATAAATATTTTATTCAATATGTCAGTGATCTGCTTACCCTAACAAACTTTCCAGGCAAACTGACCTATTAGGCTTTCAAGACTCCTGTGATATTGCCTTGGAGTGAACTCCCTTGCGTAGATGCATAGAACGGACATTTAAATTGATGCTTAAAACTCTCCTGAGACTTCACAGTTGGCGCTGCCTGTGGGAAGATTCATAAGCAGTTTCAATTCACAGTAACTTTAACAGTTGACTATGGCAGCTCTAGTAGGATGGACATTTGATGAACTGAATATCTTAGGACAGTGCCATGAAGTGCCTTAAAGTAAAACCCATTACCTGGGAGTATGGCTGTATGCCTAATTTATGCAGCTGCACTAGCAAGAAGAGTGCCTGAAGGTGCACGTATTTGTCAGGTAAAGGTGCACGTATTTGTCACTGTACAGTGAAATGTGTCCTCCGCATTTAACCCATCTGTGGTAGTGAACACACACACTAGTGCACTAGGGGCAGTGAGTACACACACCCAGAGCAGTGGGCAGCCAACTCCAGCACCCGGGGAGCAGAGAGGGTAAAGGGCCTTGCTCAAGGGCCCAACAGCCAAGCCTGGGAATCGAACCCACAACCCTGTTATTAATAGCCCGGCACTCTAACCGCTGAGCCACCACTGCACAAATGGCTCACTAACTAGAAGGGTGTTAAATGTGACATATGTTTGGTGTTTTGTTTAGGTCATGTAAAATGTGAAAAAATAAACAAAGTCCATTCTGACAAGAACCAAAAGTGCAATTGGTCATCTTGTATCTCTCCTAGTTTCTCAGACCTGGGTCAATAGTTTGTTAAACTGCATAATAATGTGCAGTTTAATATGCGTTAAGTAAACAAATGTGGGGTTTTATATTTGACAGTGTTAGCACGTCTAAGATGTTTTTGCAAGGCCTCCTGGGTTCTGCAGAGCTTAATTGCAGTTCAAGTGAGTAAAAGGAAGAAGACCGTAAACCCGCCCTCATCATGACTGGCTGTTTGATTACAAGAAAAATTATTGGCTAAATTTACTGTCATTTTAAACTAAGTTTACTGTAATACTCCAAAAGAGTGATATTTGTGGTATTTATACAACTGGACAGGGGAAATACCATACTGTGGGCAGTTAAAGGTCAAGAGTTTTTACCCAGTGTAAGTGGGCATTGGATGGACTATGAATGGAGAAGAATATATAAAACACATCAATCTGTTATTGGAAAATTGTCATTGTAAAAAGAAATTAGGCTAATCCTGGTACATAAGCCTATGCAAACATCATAATTGGTCTGCTGGGGAAAGATAAATTGTAGGATAATGTTAAATTCTAGAATATTTTGTGTGTGTGTGTGAGAACAGAGCATGGAAGTGAATATGCCTTTGTTGGACAGCAAAATCAACAAAAAGAAAGGAGTAGAGAAGAGAGGGTCATGGGGAGGTACAGTATGACTGAACTGATTTGTATTTTATTTATTTAGTTGGTAATCTGCTGCGTAGTAAATGTGTATCTCAGTGTAGTCTGCGTTTGTGTATGTGGATAGTTTTGCAGCACTAGGTCTAACTCAACTGTGCATGTTCTTCAGCAGATGTGTCGTATAGGCGGGTGGCGGTAGCTAGACAGGAGTCTCAGATTTCCGTGAAGTCCAACAGCAGTGTGGAGCTGTGCCCCCTCTCTGGCAGATTTGAGGTGAGAACTTCTGAACACTGAAGCCTGGCATTAATGCATTGATCAAAAAAATTCCAGATTTTAAGATTAGTGGTAAACACTAAGTTCTGCCGGCCTTTTAAGCAGCTAAGGAGACCGTAATTAAACGATAATCAAGCAGATGTCCATTGATCCATCCCATCCCTGTCTTTCCCCTCCTTTCTTATGCTTTAACGCTTATTCTTTTGACCCTTTAAGAATGGCAGTTCGAGTCCCGTAGGCTCGGATTCAGACTCTGTGATCCGAGCAGATAAGTACTGCTGTGTATATCTGCCCGATGGCACGGCAAGTCTGGCTCCGGCCCGGCCTGGTCTGCCCCTGCGGGAGATGCTGAGTGGCCTTTGTGAGAAGAGAGGATTTCCTCTGAAAGACATCATCATCTACCTTCAGGGCATGGACAAGGTCAGACATGTACTGTAGATATGTACATATTTGTGAATATGTAAATCTGTCCATCTCTTAATCATTAAATTCTGGTGTTTCATTCAGTGCCATTGCTGTAGTTGTATAAAATCAAGCACCTAACCATGCAGTCTGCCTTTACAAGTTTTGTGGCATGGGCAGCTGCATGCAAGCCTTACGCGAGGCCTCTGGAAACGTGTTCTGTGGAGTGACTAATCACGCCTCTCTATCTGGCAGTCTGATGAACACCTAAACGCTCCACAGACGCGATCCTAATATTTAGACGTTTACTGTTTTAAAAGTGTTCTGATTTGTGGTGTTCAGCTACAGGACAGGGTTTCTGGCTCCACTCACATTTAAATGCTGTTAAATGGTGCAGCTAGCATTATATATAGCATTTAAATGATCTTAGTACCAGGAAACTCAAAAAATGGACTTTCACACAGGCTTACCTTTCAACCATGGTCACATGCGCAAGACTTCTTGTGCCAGCAACTGGCAAGCAACTGTGACTGGGCAGTTGGCACTCACACAATGTCTCTGCCTTTCTGTCTATTTAGCTATGTAGAACTTAATTATGCAGTTCTAGATTGCTACAATTTGTTAATGGTCATAAAACAGACAGAAGCGTGAGTGAACTGGGTAAGGGTGGTGCAGGCTCAGGGCTAATAGAATTGTAACTCTTATCAGCAGCTGATGGACAGTGCGATCGGATGTAATTCGTAATATGTAATATGTAGTTGCTGAATTAGAATGATTTGTGCTCTGTGTGGGGTGTTTGTCTGTAATGGTGTGGTGGTTTTCTGCCGCAGCCTCTCTCTTTAGACCAGGACAGCTCTGTACTCCGGGACCAGCAAGTCTCCCTGGAACTCCGAGTGACACTGACGTGAGTCGGCCCCTCAGACCCACACATGCTTTTCAGTTGCTGTGTTTTTTTTAGTGGTGTCCTGTTATGCAGCTACTGCTACTCTTAAGTGAACTCCTCCTACTCCTTTGCAGTATTTTCATAGATCACATAGTGTAAAGTTCCCCTTTTGGGTTTGCTCTTAAACTATTTTGACTTTTTTTTTCTTTCTTTTCTCTTTTGGGTTTTTGTAGACTGGAGGTAGTGTTTACGGGGAAGACTTCAGGAATCGTGGCAAAGTCCAGTAAGACTGTGGGAGATGCTCTCACCTCCGTTCTCCAGAAACACAACCTTCGACCGCAGGATGCTGTTGTCACTGTGGTGTGTGTTTTTCCAGTTGTTCCCATACATACTGTATGTGGTAGCTATAGCTTCTATACACTGGTTCTTTCTTGTGAAGCCTAATGACCAAGTCTGTGCTCTCGTTTCATATCAGAGTGGATCAAAAGAACCGTTAAACATGAGTACAAACATCTTCCGCCTGGCCAACAAGACCCTCTGTCTGGACAGAGTCAAAAGTGAGTCGGCAAAGAAGCATTCCAACCAGCTACTCTCTCTTTCTCACACTCTCACGCTCTTTCTCTCTCACACTCTTTCTCTCTCGTATTCAGATTTGAGGTGGATTTAATGACATGACTGTCTCAACCATGCTGACAAAGCACATCAGCAATAAAGCTAAACATACTTGTGAATATTGGCAATATTAACTATTCTAAAAAATCTAAACTAACAATCAGATATGACGGTTAATTAAATAACACAAATGACTATATATGTAAATAAGTATATACGGTATATCGGAATATTGACCAATTGCCCAACGGTGGGAATAGCTACCCTTGGCTTGGATAACCCTAGCGAGACGAGGCATGGACTATATAAGGTGATGGAGGGTGTTCTGTATTAGGTATAGAGGTTAATTGGT
>NC_132879.1:13689618-13732118 GCF_030463535.1 Salminus brasiliensis
GAGTTTTAGTAAAAACTATGTATTGCAGGCATTGGCTGCAGACTTTGAATTTGCAACACCAAAGTTGAACCTGACGCTAAGTTTTGCATGTTAAATTTTTCCAGAAGTTGCTGAGACAAAATCACTCTTTGCTATGAATCCCATTGAAATGAATGAAGTTTAGTGTGGCAGCAGCTTAATGCTTCAAACATCAAATTATTTCTAACCTGGTTTCTATTCAGCAGAGGTGGTGTACAAGATCAAAATGATCTTGCCATCTACTTTGAGAACTCACTGGTCACTCCATCTACAGAAGCTCGAAGCCTTAGTGTAGTCATGAATGATCAGTTATCGTTCCCAAGCCATGTTGCAAACGTAACTCGGTCATGCAGATTTCTCATGTACAACATCTGGAGAATTCGACCCTTCCTTTCTAGATAGGCCGTCCAGGTGCTCGTTCATTCTCTCATCACTTCGAGACTTGACTACTGCAATTCTCTTCTGGCTGGTCTCCCCTTATGCACCATCAGGCCCCTGCAACTCATCCAGAATACAGCGACACGGGTCGTCTTCAACGTTTCTAAATTTAGCCATGTCACTCAGCTGCTGCGTTCTCTTCACTGGCTTCCTGTAGCTGCTGCCCGCATCAGATTCAAAACCCTGATGTTGGCCTACAAAGCCAAGAACGGACCAGACCCACTGTACTTGATGTCAATGGTCAAAAGTCGATCCGCAGTCGAAAGCCCTTCAAGTACAGCTCAGCTTGACCCACCATCCCTCAAAATCCACGGAAGACAAGCGTCTAGGCTTTTTTCTGTCCTGGCACCAAAGTGGTGAAATAAACTTCCCCTGGGTGTCCGAACAGCAGAGTCGCTCGCTGTCTTCAAACGCAGACTGAAGACCCACCTCTTCAGAGAGTTCTTGGTCGAATAGTAGAGTACTATGGTCTTCGTATTGACTTGTGTTTAGTAGTGTCTAAACTTGGAGGCATTGTTCAATTCTAGTCTATTTAAACTAGCTGAGGTTATCCTTGAGTAAATAGCGAAGCACTTTTGTAAGTCGCTTTAGATAAGAGCTTCTGCTAAATGCCGTAAATGTAATGTAACGTAAGATGGTAGTTTGTGCATGCTCCTTCTGTTTGGAGTGTTGGTTGTGTATGTCCTCAGAAATTACGCAAGATGCAACACCAACATAAATGGTAGGAGCAGTATACCATAATGTGCAATGACAGAGCAAACAGTGGACTAGTGCAGTAGACTAAACAAAACATCTTCAAAATGTCTTCTCTAGAAAGTCCCTCAACTGTGTGCAAAAAGACAAATAATCACTGGAGTTCCTGAGCCTAGGCATGTTTCGACTGACCGGTCCCTTAATGCAGGGGTTCACTTGCCTTGGGCACAGTAGTACTTGTATGTGTATATATATACATTTTGCATCATATTTATTTGATTGGTGCCATAACTTTTTTTTTTTTTTTAATCCAAAAACTCATTGTGCAATGTGCTCCAAAAACACCTCATTGTGGTTTGGGGGGAGTACTTTTGTAACCATGTTCATTGCCTTGTTTTTCAGAAGATTGAAACTAAAGTTAATAGAGTTAATAGAGTAAATATAGTAAATCCTATTTCTTTTGGCTTACGTCAGAGTGTATATTGGCTTGTAGACCCCTGACTATCAATCAGGGACCTCACTTTGGGAACCATGACCTTAGTGGCTAAAGCTTTTAAGTGTTGTAGTGCTTGATCCATCGCACATGACTCAGAAGTTTATATATTCATTTACTTACCTTGGTCATGGCAATATTTGTATTTAGACTTTTTTTCTTTCTTTAAATATTTCCTCCATGATCGCAAGACCTCCAGGCCCAGAGGCAGCAAAGTAGCCACAAACCTTTGTTCTCCCTCCACAGTTAGAAAGAGATTCAGGTGTTCATGTGCAGGGTTCTTTTTTTTTCTTCAAACAAAGTCTTGTCCTAAAAGGTTCCACTTTTGCCCTATCTGTCCATTGAACATTTACCCACAAGCATTTTGGAACATCCAGGCAGTATTTTTTTGGCAGCATTGGCTTCCTTCATGGTTTCCTTCTGTGAACAGATTGTAGAGTCTTCTTTAGGTCATTTTCTGTTTGGGTTCTTTCTCACCTTCTTCAGGAACTCCTGTTGTACTCTTGAAGTGATCCTAACAGGATGCCTACTCATAGAGAGAGCAGCAACATTTGTCTAAATGTGAATTGATGTACTTCAATGTACCTTTTTAGCAATGCTTTTGTAGTCTTCATGTGTCTTTCACATTTGGCTTATTCTGAAAGTTTCCAAGTCAAGTCAGATTTATTTGTATAGTGCTTTTTACAACTGTTGTTGTCACAAAGCAGCTTTACATAACTAGTAATTCATAAAAGACAGAGACAAAAATAAATAAATAACGTAAGACAGTGTAGAGGTAATGAACACAGAGGTTCACTTACTTTTTCTAGCCTGAACTGTAGATGTTTACTCAATGTATTCAATAAAAGACAATCCGTACAGATGCTGTGAGAGATGCTTGTTATTAGTGTAGTTAGATTGTGTTTGTCTTTGTGACTTAGATAACGATAACAGACCACATATTATTAGTAATCTATGCAGAAATCCAGACAATTCCAAAAGACAAAAAGAGTTAACTTACTTTTCTGTGTAACCACACCTGTTTTTAAAATAAAGTATAACTTAACCCCATGTGCCCTCTTTCTCCTTGACCTTTGCTCTGTGTTGGACAGTGTTCTGGTGTGCTAATGGCTCTCTACTACTAGCATTACTGGTTTTACTCTTCTGGTTCACTAATTTATCACACAGGCAGGCAACCCTCTTCACTATTCTGTAACACAACTCCCCCTCTACTCCTGTAGCCTGAGGTGTTCCCCAGGGTCCTGTTCTTGGCCCTTTGCTTTTCATAATTTACATGCTGCCCTTTGATGGTTTACGTGCTGGTAGCACACAGGTCTGTTCCAGACTCACTGCTCTTGTACCTCTCCTCACTAACTGCCTGTATCTGTGGCAGTAAGTTATGGATGAGCTCCATTTAAATTGCTATTCTGTTCAATTGTTGGCACCAATTATTTTGTTTTGTGTCATGCGCTCTTAAATGGTTTCTCATTTTGGCATCATATTTTAGTCAATACTTACTTTTGATTCTGTGTAGCAATACTTGTGACCTTTTTTTCATTCCTGTAATGTTGCTAAGCTTCACCCCGAGCTCAACAGCAGAGGTGCAGAAATGCTAGTTCATGACCGTTTCCTGCCTAGAAGAGTGCATAGCACTCAGCTTTATTGCCCCAGAAAGGGAAGTTAGGTTTGTAGCTTAGAATACTGAACAGTCTACAGCCAGAACAGGCATTCTTCTAGCGTGAAGTCAATAAAAAGTAACATATTACTGTGTATGATGTTTTACAATGGCCGCTTCAGTAAAGACCTGGATTAGCCTGTCTCAGACTATCACAGTGGGTTTTTTTTTTTTTTTTTTTTTTTTAGCTAAACATAGGTTTGAAGGTTCAGCTGGTTCATCAACATGAACAACCTGACCAAGTGAGCCAATCAGCTAGTCAACAAGTTTGTTGACCAGTTTGACCAGCATGACTAGCCTGACAAAACTGGTAGTCCATCAAACTCAAATGAAAACCCACGATGTGCTGGTCAAGAGCTAAATATGACCAAGTTCCAGCTGGCTTACCAGCATAGTATATGTTTTCACCTGGATGACCAGCTTTTCAACCACCTTGACCACCAAGCACAGTCTAAGGCCATCTGAAACCAGCTACCAGCAAAAGCTGGTCTTGAGTTGGATTTTTCAGGAGGGTATTGTATAATTGATAAAAGGTGCAGTGCTCTGTTAGCTTGTTACAGTCACTATAAATTGACTAACATTAAAGCTCATGACTTAAAGCTCAGGAATGACTATTGCCTATATGCAAGTATACAAATCAGATTTAGCTGATCTGCCTAAAGCCTAAGGAATATTTAAAGCTATGAGACTATGGTCAATCTATAAATGAACCTGAACTTAAGGTTACATGTAATCTCTGGGAGATTCCACTGCTCTGTTACTGTGTACTGTGCTTATTATATTTAGCCTTCCTCCTCCGACAGCTTTGTTTTCAGAGCCTTCCCCATTTTAGACCCCCTGGACACAGCACAGACTAATGACATCATCTGTGCTTGACACCTCCTACATAAATAGGTGCGAGGAACTTACTGCTTCATCTCTGAGGTGATTGGCTGGGTTTCAGAAGCATCGTGCTGATAGCTGTGTGCAGCAGTTCTTTAGTTAGAAATGAGGGTTGGCCAGTTGGGAGCTTGATTTGACTCATAACTCCCACCTAACCGAATGAGTGGCTGTGCACGACGGTTAGATTCTCCAGGGAAATATTGGTTGGGGGGGGGGTGTTGTGGAACAATGAAAGACTGGGTTATTTTTTCATCTTCCATCTTTATGTCCAATGGTTTGTAGACACCATTCTTCTGAATGTGATCCTTACCTTGCTGCAGTAACTGCCTTCCCGAACATGTGTGTTGGATCACTGGTGTGTATGTGTGTGTGTTCACTGCACGGATGGGTGGAGAAAGGTGGAGGCCAAATTCCATGTGTGTCCAACACAAATGGTGAATAGGATTGTCTTGTCTTACTCTTCTGAGAAGGCTTTAAACTAGATGTTAGACATTGCTGTGAAGATTTGATGGCATTCAGCCACCAGAGCATTGGTGAGGTCAGACTGGATAATTACTTCTAGAACTTTAGCTACAACATTTACATTTACGGCATTTAGCTGACGCTCTTATCCAGACCGGCTTACAAGGTTACTCATATTAAAGAATTGGGCCAATGTAGTGTTAGGAGTCTGGCCCAAAGACTCTTATTGGTGTAGCGCAGCATAGTCATCCAGACCGGGAATCGAACCCCAGTCTCCCACAAGGTGTGGTAGCTCAGGGGCGGAAGTGGTGTTATCTGTTGCGCCACACCAACCTCTACAAGGACCGTGTGGAGCACTCCAGAGAGGGGGGGGGGCAGGCTTTATACCCCTCCGGCTGAGGTTTGGCACTGGGCATGACGATTCGTAGGCATACATAGGACTGCTCCAGAAGTTTTTGGTTGGTTGCATTTTTTTTTATAAATAAATGTACGTTTGGACATAGTGAATACAAATATACAAAGACTTTATTTACAACTTTCTAGTAATCTGTTGTGTGATATGTGATTACATGGTGGACCACCTTTGGCTTCCTGAGCTACCTTTCAATTGATAATCCTTTAAATGACCTTTTTTGTAAATGAGATATGCGTGAATGTAGAGAATCTGTTTAAAGTTTAAAGAAGCTCTATTATTATTCTATCTACTATTATTATATATATATATATATATATATATATATATATATATATATATATATATATATATATATATATATATAGCTATGTTTGTAACCTTTCAAAGTTTACAGATATGTTTTTTTTTATGTAGTCAAAAGTGGTTCTTTGATGGCATTGCTTAAAGAGCCCTTGGTAGCACCTTTATGTTTAAGAGCACTGTTAATTCCACTGTTATGTAGAATTACCTGGCAACATGGTGCGTACATACAGCCCGTGTGTGTCTGGGCTGGTGGGTGTGCGCACTTGTCATGTCTGTGAAATTATGAATGGCCAGAGAGGATGGCGTGGTTGTCAGAGTGAGGAAGAGAGAGAGAGTGTGTGAGGGTGAGAGAGAGGGAGGGATGGAGAGAGGAAAAGACGTGTCTGGTGATACGTAGAAGAAATACCAACCGGCAGCACAGCCCCTCTGACAAAGGTGGAGGACGAGAAGGTAAGAGACGTCCTCTCCTTTTTTTTTCATCATCTGTTCATTTCATTGAATCACATAACATAAATACTGTGGCTGTATGGTGGCACTGCTAGCCTGCTGAGAAGAAAAGGGCAATTTTTTCTTTTCCATCTCGGTGCCTCAGAGAAGCAAAGAGAGGTGTTTTTTCCTCCAGTCAAGTGAAATAGATGAAGTCAGAATTTTTATTAGCCTTATTAGGCAATTGGACATCTGCCTGACATCAGGTCTGCCATAAGCTGTGTGTATGTGTGTTTGTGTGGGCGAGAAGGAGTTTTTAGGGTCAGTGATGTGTTGTGGAAATTTGTATGCCGCACTGTTCTCAAGATCAGTGAAGGGCAAGCAAGTAGGTAGAGTGGGTGAGTGTGAGTGTGTGAGAGAGAGTGTGAAGAGGTGGGTACAACCGACATGGGTATAAAGGGGTGATTCACCCTTTGTTGTGCAGCTCATACTCAGACTGAGCCCATGAGGGCTCTGCCAGCAGCCACTGCTAAAAGCCTTTGGAAAGCTCCCAAGGGTAGTATTTTCAGACTGCTCGAATGTCTAAAGGCCTGAGGTTGCGAAAGGAATTTCACTTGATCCAGGTGTCAATTACGAAGGTCGAAATGTGACAAAAGAGGGAGAATAAATGAATAAATTTAAGCAAAGGCACAATAAAAGAAATTATAATTGAAGGGAAGAAATGTACAAATACATGGATATGTATTTACAGATCAGAAATTCTAATACTAAAATACTACTAATAAATTAATTAATAATTTATTTATTTCTCCAGCCAACACCCACTAGCTAGGACTTCCCCATCACTGAATGCCACCAGTTCTGGGAGGGTAAAGGCTTATACATGTTCCTCTCAAAATGTGTGAAAAGCCTCCACATCTTTTAAAACTAGGGATAGACCTGTTTGACTATTTTAATCCCAGTCCAGTTCTGAGTGTTTGTTTTAACCACAGTGTTCAGACTGCTATCTTGTGGCCCCAAGGTGCCATTAACAGACATTCTTCCCATCTGGCAGCAGTGAGGACGTTTTCAGAAGGTCAATAAAAGAGCTTAGAGTCTGCAGTGTTTTATAGTGGAACATGAAAACATACCATATTGTTTGATGCTTTAATAAACTCTGGAAATGCTCTGTTTTACGCCTTGTTTTTAAACCAGCACTAAAGAGTGCGCTCAGAACTGAGTTTAGACTAACGCTAATGCTAATACACACACAGTGTCGCACGCCCTAATTACAGCACATTCGCCCATTCAAAGTGGGTACATCATTACTTGACAAACAACAGATATCAGTCCAGAGTACAGACTCAATCCAGTCAGACTGGATTATGAGATATTAAACACAATATAAAACAGTCATTTGCAGAAAAGTCTCTACTAAACTAAATCAATCAGTCCAGGATCTGTTATTATAGAAATTCTGTATAAATTCTATATCTTGTATAATATTTATACAAACACAAAGATTGGATCAACTCAGCTCTGTATCAACTCGGACTCTGATCGAATCAGGGGCTAATATGATGTGATTGGGGCTTCCCAATCAGGTTATTTCCCTAGCTTTAACGCAATGTCATTGGATAGCTCAACACGCTTGGAGGAGAACACTAACCCACAGTTCTATTGCAGCTGTGGGAGGTTGCGAGGTAGAGCAGAATCAAGTGAGCCAGCTGATAGAATGTATTTCCTTCCATCTGTTTAAGGTTCCAGCTGGGCTGTTTGATTACAGAAGTTCTAGATTAGATAGTCTTGGTTCCTCTCAAGGTTTCTTCCTCTTGCTCTGGGGAAGTTTTTCTGTGCTGCCATGACATCTGGCTTGCTTGGAAGAAACTTCCAGGACCTGTTTTGTGAAAATGAATGTTATCACAGAGCAGCTTATGAAACATATTTTACAAATAAATTTCAATTTAATCTGGATCCATGGGATGGGAATCAGAGTCAGTACAATAAGGGATGGGCATTTAAAGTGGCATTATGTAGTATTTGTACTTTAAAATAACATCTTTAAAATCATGTTGATGCTCAACTGACTTGTAATAAGGAGAATAGTGTCACTGTCATTGCTACTCTGAGCTTAGCATGCCAGAAACTGCATTATGCAACTGGTGAGGTTGACAGAACAACGTTCATGAGAACTCTGTGACACTGCATACCACACAAGTCATATTCCTAGAAAATCCTGTTTATTACTCTACTGCTTCAGTCCACATGCTTCTTTCACTTTAGATACCATTTCTGTATCTCTCAACTTTCAAATGCACATGTAAAGCGTGTCCCTCAGTCGTGGCTCAGTGCGCAAAATTCCACTTCCTGACCTGTAGGGGGAGCCCACTAGTAGGAAATGCCAATTCTCGCATAATGCTGCTTTAGCGGTAGTTAAATGGAAACGGCTTAAGCATGAATATAACCCATTTAACCCTATTCTAAATAACCTTCAGTTGATGTAAAGCTTCGTCGCCATTTTAAAGGTTCTTCAGACTCTCACAGTTCGTTATGGAACCAAAACTGGTTCTTTTATGGCATTGCGAAACTCTTTATTTATACAAAGCCAGGTTCTTGTAGCAACTCATATTCCCATAACTAGCAGAGTCTGGAGGTGATGTACTGCCCTCTAGCCTTAACAACACCATGTTCTCCTGAAGTTGCTGTGTACTTTACCAATAACACAGCTTTCTCTAGTGGGCTGGGTGTATGTACATTTTGGGGGAGTCAAAACTGTGATGTAACAGTTATGGGGTTTTGGAATTGGCCTGTTATAGCCCTGTTTTGTTTTTGCTGAATTTTCTTTTGAAAGAGGACACTGTGTTTGAGGTTCATGATTTGTCACTTCTATGTACTATAGCAAGATAAATACACTGTTCCATTCTAGGACAGATATTCTGTGTTTTCTTGTATTTCCCAAATTATGTTAAACACTTGACATGTACTCTCCCTCACATTTTAAACAGGCTGGTTTTGCTCTCGGTTCTGATTGGCTGTCCTGTTTTGTGCCTCATTCAAACAGCCCTCCAGGCTGCAATGCTTCCAACACTTCCATTGTAAATGAGTAGGGACTGTTGAAAACTGCTGTAGGCTGGATTTATGTATAGACTGCTTACCTACAACATCAAAGTCTTATTCTAAAAAAAACTGAATTGAATTCAGTGTTTTATTATTCACTCTTGGTTCTACAAATGATTTTTTGAGTATGCCAATGTAGGCATGTAGTTAAAAGGTGATGTGAAGGTTCTATACCAATTTAAAGGTTTGAAAGGTAGAAAAATGCTCCTTGGTGGAACCCAAAATGGTTCTTCTTGCAGCTTAAAAAAACAACAACAACAACCTTTGTAGCACCTTGACATTTAAGAGTGTATGGGCTCTTCTTATGCAGTCTCTTTCTTACTGGAGAGAAAATACTCTACTTCTGAAACTGCAAAAAAGAAGGCAAGGTGTCTCCAACCGTTTGATGGGGTGTGTTCAAGACTAGCATGAAAGAAGAAAAGAAAAACGAAGGCTGTGGAGAATGCAGGCCTTGAGCAATCTGAGCGTGTATCGGCCTGTTCGCAGCAGGAGGAGGCGCTTTATGCTTTGCTGAATAGTCACTTCAAACAGCAGCTTTACTTTCATTTACTTTCATGTGACGAAATGAAGAGGCCTCACTGGCTTACTTTCAAACAGTTTTATATCAAGTAATACCAATTCAATTATACACAATCACTCACACTCACACAGTGAGTGGCATACACACAATTGTACACACATACACAGTGACATCATCACCCGCTCCTCCCCCTTTTCCAGTAAACTTATGCAATCATAAGAAGGAATATCCTTGTGTGGGTGTGTCTGAGCAACAAGAGAGTGACACTTTGTTTGTACGTGTGTTTGTGTGTGTGTGTGAGAGAGAGATGTACAGTGAGAGAGTCAGAAATTACCTAACGGTCCTGAACACTCTGTGAGAAAACCTCAGCGGTTTCGAATGTGGAAAGAACACACTTCCTATCCATTTATCTACATGAGTAAGTCAACACAAGCGAAGGTGACATTTAAGACCAAAACACCAGTGCATGGTGTATGTGTGTGTCTGCAGATGACAGTAGGGTAAATGAGGTTAGCAGAGATTTTCCAAAAAGGGTGGAGAATTAGCTTTTTATTAGCTTTTTATTTTCTACAGAGCCCCTGGTCATGAGTAAAAAGTGACATATGTTTTAATATAATACAGAAAAAAAGAAAAAACAGGCAAGTCTAGTTTTGCCGGACCACCAGTGGCTACTTAGAATCGTCAAAGGCATTTCAACAATGGAAGTTCGGGACCCAAATATTTGCTCTTTATAGTGAAAAGGTTCTGTGGCATAAATGACATCTGTTAGGTTTCCTGTACCATTTCATGTGATCCTGCCTGGTAAAGGACTCAGGCCTTGCCCTCAGAGCCTTAAGATGTAGACAACAAATGTATTATTTTTTAGACCGCAGTAGTGATGCTGGATGAGGTCACCACGGTAGCAATGCTAACGCCACAGTAGCAATGCTGCACGAGGCCACTGTCATGCCACATCCTATCCGCCCAGACACATCTTATCGCCTCTGATGTTGTAGACAGTTGGCTTTAGCTGGTTAAGAATGGCTGACACAAATATTACAAAACAAAATATACAAATCAAGGCAGTCCTTTTGGCCACTATAGACGTCATCTTACAGAAGGACCATTTAGGACCCAATACGTTAGCCATCCAATGTAGCTAGCATGCTACTTGTTGGCCGTTAGTCATAAGACCAACAGTACGAAAAAAAACCTTGTTTCTAGGCAAACAAGAAGCAGTTTTTGCACATGCGCATTTTAACAAGATCCGTCAGTCAGTCACTTTTACCTCCCCAAGCCCATTGTGTATGTGGCATTTGTATTGCATTTAGTTTTAACTTGGACCAAAATACAAAGATGCTTCACTGATCCCCAATAGACTAATATATATATATATATATATATATATATATATATATATATATATATATATATATATATATATATATATATATATTAGGGCTGGGCGATATGGTAAAAATACTATATCATGATATTTAAAGACATTTTTCCCAATGTATGATATTTATGACGATACATATAATCTCAGACTAAAAACATCTGCTGCTCTTTATCTAATTTAAACAGTCTAATTACACTGTTTGTAATGAAACCTGCAGCTGATCAGTGTTTATTTAAGTACTAATGATATTCTCAACATGATCAGAAAAGCATATTGTGTCTCAAGATAACAAAATGTATCATTATACGAGAAAATATCGCCATACTGCCCAGCATTAAAAGTAGCCACAGCTTTCCGAACAACAGTCCCAATCATAGATACACAACCTCCAGCAAATCTGAACACTGAAAAAGTGTGATAACAGTGAACGGCGTATTGATGCCATCTACAGAACAGAGGGGGTAACGCACATACATTTTTCCATATGTGTATTCCTTTCCATATTTTTCCAAAATAATGATCTTGAGTTAATAATAAATAACTTGAGATAACTATCTTGAGATTAATTTGCATGCAGGACTTTTTAAATACAATGTTATTTTTTAACTCAAGTCTTTTCATGGCTCTGTACTTTTCCCATGAGAACACAGCTGTGTAAAGTGAAGCACCATAAGCAGAACTAGAAGCAGCTCAGTGCCACATGCACTGCAGAAACACAACAACACCTGAGTTAATCAACATAGGTTTGCCAGTCATGCCGCTCACACACTTGCTCGTTTTGAGCTCTGTGTGCTCGTTTAAAGACAAAGGAGAGTTTCTGAGTTGCTAGTGCCACAATATCGCCGACCCTCCTCCTCTGAACTCACATTAAGCAGAAACACCTTCACTTCTACTGCCAACTGAGTGGTGCACTTTCAGAGAGAGGAGAAAACACTCACTAAACTTGCATGTGAATTGGAGAAAAGTCAGTCAATCAGTAAATAGACATTTTTTTGACATAAATAGATGGTTTATGTACACTTTACAAAATAAATTGAATATATTGACTATTGAATTAACAGAGTGACAGATACATTTGAACATATCAAAGGTTTGATGCTAATTCAGCTTTTATTCAGTAATATCTGAGACTGAATTTCAGTAGTTGTCAAAGTGCTAGAATTTCCATTATGTAGCATTTTTGCTGTTTTGCCCATTTTTTCATGATTATAAAAAAATAAGAAATTTCATGATGAATGGACCAATACTTTTACAATTACTTGGCAGAAAATCTTTTTACATTGACTTCCATTGAATGTTTAGATTGATTGTTCATCCTACTGTCAAATGGACCGTTTGGAGATATAAGGTTTTTGCATGACAGCAAAGATATATAAGAGAGGGCTGTATTTAGTAGTAAGTAATACTGCAGAAATACTAATACCATCCAATAAATAAATAAATAAATAAATAAATAAATAAGAGAAACAGCCTTCCCAAATCCCCCCAAAAAAGAACAATATTCAGGGCTCCACCAACTTAAATCTCGTTGGCAGTAAAAGTTGGCAGTCCTGCTACTCATCACTGCAGTAACCTATTAAACTGGGGGGGAGTGGGCATAGGGGCTCATTTCGCATGATGACAAAGACTGGCACCGTGAGGTTAATCATTCCACTCATTCTCTATGAGAGCAACATAATGACTCAGAGAAGACAGTCTGACCTCGGGCCATTTCACACACATTTCTGCTCTTTCGCTGATGATAATGAAGTACTAGTACGCATGCACCCACCCTGTTATTGGGGAGACCTTGCCGATTAGTGGAACAATGGGACATCTTGGTGAATTTATAATCGCCTGTGTGTGTATAAATGAGCAGCAGTCGTTCCCTTGTGTTTCCATGGTGACCTTGGCTCTATGTGGTTCTCGTCCTGGCATGTGTACTGACTGGCCTTCAGAAATCAAGCATGAATGAACACATGCACACATACACACATGTGAACCTGCACACAACCATCACAATCTATTTCCATGAGTATGTAGACTCCTGCTCATTCAGTGTTGCTATTAAAACAAGGCTATTCTTTAGGGTTTTCCCTCCTTTGCTGCATTAACAGACCTTACTCCTTCTGGGAAGGCTTTGCACTAGATGTTAGAACATTGCTGTGAGGATTAAATGGTATTCAGCCACTAGAGCATTAGTGAGGTCAGGTACTGATGTTGGATGATTAGTTCTAGATCACAAACACTGCTCCAACTCATTGGATGGAGCTCCATCACTTCAGAGGATGCACTTCTACTGCTCTACAGCCCAGCGCAACCCCTCTAGTCCAGTAGTTCTTAAACCGGTCCTCAGAAAGTCCAGATGTTTGCTCTAATCCAACTCAAAATACATAGGAATCAAGCAAAATTGTGGATTGCCTGGAGGTCCCCAAGGAACTCTTGGTATTAGCCATGCGAAGCATCCCATTCTACAGTTTTTCGCAGTGCTTTTCTATAGAGATTTGTGTTGCTGAAGTCACTCATTTGAAGGGGTGTCTGAATACGTATATCTGGACATACAGTGCCTTTCACTGCTGACAGTAATGCAAGTCACAGAGATCAGTAAAAAGAGAAGGTGGCCTGCAGTGCCCTCTAGTGGCAATGGACGGTCTGTGGGGCAGGTAGGGGCCTACGTGTTTCCATTACATTAAATCCATGTTGCTGTGCTGTTGCATTGCCAGGCTGACAGACAGGAACCCTGAGTGAGTGTGATAAAGAGCCTTCTCCTCCTGCCTGCATCCCACGGCCGCTCTGCACCGCACTGCGCCTCGCCAACATGGAGCAGAAGGTAAACAAGGTGACTGAGATCCAGCTCACAGCACTCCCACATTTCAGATTGTGCCATCATCTCACTGACACCAGGGTCAGTCCATGTGAACTCACAGAAGGCCTGTGGACTGGCCATCCCATGTTTACTTGATATTTGTCTAAAAATAAGGTCACTTTGGCAGTTGTGTGCACACGGAAATCTAAAAGCTTTTGAAAGTGTGTTAAGGCACATATATAATAATAATAATAATAATAATATTCCAAATATAATAATTACCCAAAAACAACGTAGCATAGTTCATTTAACAATACACATTTGCTAGTTTGGACAATGCCCTCATTTGGGAGGAGACTCACAGAACACTGGCATGGAGTTCAGGTGGCTTCTGCTTGTGGTAGGAAGCCAGTCCACCCGCAAAGAGAAAGGGCGGTGAAGGTTTGTGAAGACTTTGTTGTAAATACAGGCACAAGATAAGGATGGTATTTATAGGATGTTAGATTAGAAGTAGTGGTTTCAGACATGTTCCTCCTCCTAAATTTGTGCTGTTTCATATCATCCCTTAGTCTTAATCTGCTAAAGGGTTATGGTTTTGTATGCTATTCTAAATATGTTCGGAATGTCACCATCTTAAATACATGCTCTTCCTGTCTACCCTAACACAAAAAGCTGAGGCTGCAGTGGGCACAGGGTCACCTAAACATAGCCTGAGCTGATGAATCTCCATTTCTGCTAGTGGAGGTGGTATAATGGTGTGGGATAGGTTTTCTTGGGCCTGTTAATACCAATCAGTGCCTTTTTGAGTATGTGCATCCCTTCATGGACCACAATACACCCATGTTCTAATAGTTAGTTTGGCATGATGACGCATCATGTCACAAATCATAAGATCTCAAACTAGATTCGTCAACATAAAAATGGATTCTTCTGTGGCCCAATCACCAGATGTGGATCCAGTAGAACACATTTTGGATGTGGTACAACAGGAGGTTCTTAGCATGGAAGTAGTTAAGTTACATATAGATGTCAACGCGAACCAGAATCTCAAAGGAATGTTTCCAACATCTTGTGAAATCCAAGCTATGACAAATTAAAGCTGTCTGAAAGGAAAGGAGGCCCTACATAGTATTGGTACAGTGTTCTTAATAAAGAGCTCGGCGGATGTATAGTAATGTATTAATGTTATTGGTATCATTTGGTTTCAGATTTTAAATATAGATGTAATTAAAGTTTAGCTCTATATTGTTTGAGCTCTTTTACACTGTATTAGGTATTTTGTTTTTGTCCCTTTTTTATTATCTTTTAATTTAAAACTACAATTCTCACAAAGAATCTATTCTTAATGACTAAAATGTCATCTGTTTCCCAGACAACCACAACTAAGAAACACATGGTGAAAAGCAGGTCCAAGTCCACTGACGAAATCCAGCAAGCTAAGAAGGTACGAAGTTGTCATACTTTTGGGCAGTGTTTCTATTTCTAAAGACATTATGGGTGAATGAGGCCCTGTGATTATAGTAGATAAATGCATATTTAATGTCCCTGTAAACATGAACCTATTGGCACCATTGCTAATGCCAGGTGTGGGCTAGAGGGGTACAAAGCCCCCCCCCCTCAAGCATGGAGCTGTAGAGCAGTGGAACTGTGTTCTGTGGAGTGATGGTGCTCCATCTAATTCTTTTGGAATGGGTTCTTGTCGCTGAATGCAATCAGATCCTCATAGCATTGCTCCAAAATCTAGTAGAATGTCCCAATATTTTTGTCCATGTAGTGTATTTTATTTAAGTTTTCCCTGTTTTCTAGGCCTTCCACATTCCTCAGAAGTCTCTTCCTGGTGGATCCGAGTTAGACAAAGTGAAGGTCAGCACAAAGTTCAAGTAGGGACAAATCATCAAAGACCAACCAAAGCGATCTGCTATTCCACATCTGCCTCACTGCTCTCTACTGTCAATAATTACTGCAGCTGTAGTTAGGTTACTGTACTGTATCACCTAAATAGTTTACCAGTGAGATGCTGTGACTCTTGGTGTGAGTGAGGACAGTGTATAAATCGTATTTCTGTCATTTCAGGAAAGCCCTGAAGAATCTGAAACTCCTGCATCGTCCTCAGAGGAGCTGAAACAACACTCATAAATTTCAAAACACGCACAAACACACTTACATTCACTACCTCCATTATCGTCACCTTCCTGGAGTTCCCACATATCACCCACACATGTGCACACTCTAACACCATGATATCCCCAAAATGTCACTCATGAACCTGCTTTTATTTCACAATCTTAACACACACATCCCTGCTGAAAAAAAAACAGCCAGTTTAAGCTGGTTATGCTGGTTGACCCGTTTAGCTCTTGATTAGTATAGTTATGTTTTCATTTGGGTTTGATGGTTTTGCTGGTCTACCAGCATGACCAATTTGACCAGGCTAGTCAACCAGCATGAGCAAGCTGGTTGACCACCATGGTCATCATGACCATACTGGCCAGCATGATTAGTATTGCCAAGCTGGTCAACTAGCCTGACCGGTATGACTACGCTGGTCATGCTTACCCAGCTGACCAGCATGGACATATCTAGCTTGACTATCTAAATCCAGCTACCATTAGAAGCTGGTCTTAAGCTGGACTTGCCAGCAGGGATGTCCTATAGAGGCAGGCCAGATACACACTTCTCCATGCTGTGCTGTTGCGAAGTGCGACTGCTGTACATATCAACTGAATGTGTTTGCGCAATAAAGCAGTTTGGTAAGTGTGTCCGTAAGATAGTGAACTACACTGTAAAATGTTGTCAATATCAGGGCTCAGAAATGGAATAAAGAATTCATCCACTTCAAGCCGAAGTAATGTCAATCATTCTGTTGATTATCAGTCATTTAACAACACTGACAAATTGCTTGGCCTTGCTGCCAGCCTTTAAAAATGCCTCAATGAGAAGAATTCCTGAAGTTTTATGTCTTTCCATAGTAATGTTCCAATCAATTTCAGAGATGTTATGCTGCCCATGCATTCTACAGTCATTAGCACTACACAAAACCTTTTGATGAGAAATTAGACTATTTTTACTATCTTAATTAATTTTAATAAGTGAATATATTCAAGGTGCTGTGCCTAAAGCGTTTTTAGCATGAAAGGAAAAGTACCTCATTGAGAAACCTTTCTTTGCTCATGTTCTTATAGTTGGTTTCCCAGACCAGGATTAAGCTTAGCACTGAAGTAAAAAGGTTTTCAGTGGATTGACCTCATTGGTAGTGTAATTTAACCCAAAAAGCACCTGCATCTGCCTCCATAGAGCTGACACTTCATAGTCGATTGTAGAACACACCAACAATTAGGTCCAAGGCTCGCTTGATAGTTTTTTCTTTGTGCTCATGAGGACAAATGCTTATTTGAATAGATAATGAGAGCCTAAGATGAGCACTCACATCACAGTGGTTATTATCATTTGGAACAGCTTTTGTAGTGGAGAAGATGGCGGCTTACAGCTGGTGAGAACTGACATTAAAAGTAGGTGAAAATTACTTAAAAGAAGGCAACACAAGCAGCTTTGCTGGGTTTTGTTTGCTATGTATATTCCAGTCATTTATATTCAGATGAAGTTATACCTTATCTAACATTATCTTATCTAATCCATCATCATTCTTGGTTTATTGGTTAATCTGACTTTAAATAAATCCTTTTTCAACCCAGCTTTTATCTGTCACATCTGTAATGTTCAGCTGATAACACCAGGCACTAATTTAGATGTTAGATGTTAGAATTTAGATGGAGTGCCCAGTGGCCTGTCTTGCTTGTGGTGATCTACAACCTAATGCAGAGATGCATTAGTACCAACCCAATCTACTACACTTGGTTCAGGCTATGAAGGCCTTTAGGGGCCAGGTTGGTTGTAGGTGTTGGATCTGAGTTCTGGACCAATGTCCTGTTTCTATACAAGCTGTAACGAACTTCAACATCATATTTTAATTATATTGTAATATATGATATTAAGTGCACTTTATACTTAAAGTACTCTGAACACACTTTTAATAGAGGCCAAAGGCCCCTTGCATCAATCGACTGACTTTTATCATGAGTGTTTCTGTTCTTTTTGTAAGTGCAGGGAAATACTGTGTTAGGTAGACTGTAGACTACAGATGCAGCAGATAAAGACTAAGCTGAGCACTGGAGTAAACACTTGTTTTGAAGTACTCCTTCAAAATAACATTTACTGTAAATAATAATTCTCCAAGGAACCACCTCACAGCTCAGTGTGCTTTTGAGCACACAAATGGAAGGAAACCAATGGGGAAAAATGTGAATCTGTTCAAAGATTACCTGTAATGCTTACCAATGCCCATCATCTTCCAGGTGCTAATTAGCATCAAGCTTCTTTGCTTAAATGAAGCTTTCACTACCGGTGGCTAGACAAGTGCTCTTAAAAGGCTTATCATTTAGATGTCTCATCTTTGTTTTGCATTTTAATTGAAATTTAATGTAGCTTACATAACTCTACCCAGTTACAGGAATGTTTCAGTTCGTTTCTTTGTCCATTTGCAGTAAATTCAGTTTTTGCTGTATTTGAGATTTAAGTTTAATCACACTGCCTTGCTCTAAATTTCCTTAATTTAAATATTTACATTTACAGCATTTAGCTGACATTCTTCTCAACTTACAATATGAGTAATTGCAAAGGTGAGCCAATGTAGTGATAGGAGTCTTGCCCAAAGAGTCTTATTATTGTAGCACAGCATAGTCACCCACACCAGGAATCAAACCCTGGTCTTCCACATAGTGTGGTAGCTTACTAGCAGGTAGTGGTGCTATCTGTTGCGCCACACCAACCACTACACAATAAATATGTTTATTGTTTAGGTTTATACATGACAAAAAGCATTACATCAGCACAATGATGTAATGCAGTGATGATAAATGTGTTGACATTATAAAAATATGTTTTTTTTTATTAGTTCTCTTGATGTTTTAAAATGATTCGATTCACTTTAATTTATTTCATTCAAATTAATTCAAAATCAGTTTCCAGATTCCAGTTGCATACCATCAGTACTCTTGACTCAATTTAAATCAGTTTAGTTCACTGCAGTTCAGTTCAATTAAATTTATTGCAATTCCATTTATTCCAAACCAGGGCTGGTCCTAATATTCTGATATGACTGTGACCAGGGGTGATAGCATCTCAGAAAAAATGTTAACTTTATGGGATGTTCTAGAGCTGCCATATTGAATGTACTTTTTTCATGCCCTTGATTTTGAACAATGAATGAGCAGGTGTCCCAGTACCTGTCTTTATAGTGTATAGATACTGTGATCTAACGTTAACTTTTCTCACTCAGCCTAAACTTTACAGATTTTTAGTGCTGCAATCATGTGCACAACCCCTGATTCATGTTGAATCACTTTTGTCACTTTTTGCCTCATGTAGAAACCAGCCACACTTTTTAAATAAGCTGAAAAACAATTATTTGAAGTATCTTTCTAAGGGTTGTGCTTCCTACACAAGAGTCTTTATAAATGACATCTCAAAGAGCAGCAGCCCTCTGAGGGCTTTGCATTTAAGCTTGTGTTAAACCACTTAGTGCCTAAGTGTGAAAACAGAAGCTCTCACGATGAGTGCATCACACTGTCAAAAGTGTCTCACAAATCCTACAGAAGCTCTTGCAGAACTCTTCATGCTGTCCATAAACACTTGACTCCTTCAATTTGTTGCCGTCCCACTTGGATCCAGTTTGAAGGCCTTTTTAACCGTATGCTTATTTATGCATAAGAATAGAGTGTGTTTGCCAGATATCACTCAGCGTATACACACACACACACACACACACACACACACACACACACACATTCATCATAGTGCTTCAGTCAGCTAAAGCAGTTCTATTTTGGACGCATAGAGAACTGCATGGGGTGTAAAAGATATAAGCTCATGAAGAGCCCTAGATGTCAAATAAGTTTCAACTTAGCCAGCAGGATCTACTCAAAGAGTCACCTATTACTTTGCATTACTTTAACTTCACATTTATTTTATTGTATATAATAAAGCTTTATAATTTATTTGACTATTTAATTTGACCTCAATTCAGTTTATTTCACTTGAATTCTGTTCCACTTTGTTTCACATAGTTTTACTTTGTAGTATAGTTTAGCTTAGTGTGTCAGGCACTCGGTATCGCACCCTCCCCCAGGGCGATCCCGAGCCGCCGCCCACAGGCCCAAATAAGTTGAGTTCGTTTGTGTTGAGTCATGTTCAGTTGGGTTCACTCATTTCTCTTTGTTTACTCAAGTGTTTCACCTGGGACTGGGAGTACTAAAGGAGCATAGTTCCCTTTATTCACTGCCGTGAATTGACTCTGTTGGGATTTCTGAGACGCTCTGAGATTCCTCATGCATCACTGGCGTGTTCAGGTCGGCTCAAGATTGTGGCCCATGTTCAGGAGAAAGTCTCCACCCTACCCTAGAGGCAAGCGAGGTGCGTTTGCTTCATGCTCAGGTTCCAAGGCGACCCATGTTCAAGGCAGTACGTTGCAAAGTCAGGTTAGGTTGGCCTTGCCTTTTGGTCTAGCGGCTGGTTCCCCAGCCTCCCCCCTTTTGTACACAGAGCATGGCTCTGTCCTTGGTTTTGTATCTCCCCTTTAGTTCTCCCAAACGTACCTCTAGGGTAGGGTGGAGACTTTCTCCTGAACGTGGGCCGCAATCTTGAGCCGACCTGAACACGCCGGTAACGCATGAGTGTCTCAGAGATCCTAACAGAGTAAATTCACGGCAGTGAATAAAGGGAACTATGCTCCTTTACTCCTCCCAGTCCCAGGTTTGTTGTGTTCGCCATTTTGTTTGTCACGTTTTGGGTTTGTTCATGGTTTTGCCCACGTTGCTGCACTTCACATTTCTTGTCCCTTTGTTTGGTGTTTGGTTTTGTTAATAAACCGTCTTGCTTTGATCTTCATCTCTGCGAGTGTTCATCCCTTCAGGTCTGGCCTCACACGCCATGACATAGTGCTCCTACTTAAATTTAATTCCGATCAGTTTATTACAGTTCATTGCAGTTCCTTCCATTCAAATAAGTTAAACACATTTTATTAAATTCAGTTAAACTCAAGTCAGTTGTTTTATGATTACAGTCAATTTGCTTTATTTGATTCTATTCAATTAATCAGTAGATTATTAGACAATTTAGTTAAATTGAATTCAGTTCAATTCAGTTAAACAGAAATCAGTTTAACAAACTGCAAATTCAGTACTATGCCAGTTCAGTTTAGTTTTGACCTGATTTCAGTTTCAGTTCATTTCAAGCTTATTACATTAAATCAATTTAAGTAAAAGTGAGTAATTCATTTAGGCTCAGTTGAGTTTAATACAGTTCCATTAAATTCAATACATCTGAAATGTTACAATTCAACCCACAATTCAGTTACATTTTTAAACCAATTTTCCTCCTATCACATGTAATGCGTCAGACACTGGGAGGGTGAGGACTGACACATGCCTCCTCCGACACATGCGTAACAAACCACCGCCTCTTTTTGATCTGCTGCTAATGCAACGTCACTAGGCAACCAACTAAAGGTAAAGGTGCACGTCTTTGTCACTGTACAGTGTGCACTGCACAGCGAAATGTGTCCTCCGCATTTAACCCATCTGTGGTAGTGAACACACACACACTAGTGATCTAGGGGCAGTGAGTACACACACACCCAGAGCCTAGTGGGCAGCCAACTCCAGCGCCCGGGAAGCAGAGAGGGTAAAGGGCCTTGCTCAAGGGCCCAACAGTGGCAGCTTGCCAAGCCCAGGAATTGAACCCACAACCTTGTTATCGATAGCCTGGTGCTCTAACCGCTGAGCCACCACTGCCCCAAAGTGATGTGGGAAGAGAAAGAAAGCCATCTACTCTGCTTAGAGAGCAAGACCAATTATGCTCTCCTGGGCTCCGGCTGCTGATGGCAGGCAAATTCAAACCAGTGATCCTCTGGACCGTTTGGACCGCTGGACCACTTGGAGCTTTTTGACCATTGACTTGCAAAATGTATCTGTGAACCTTTACTGGGAAAGTTCCAGAAAAAAGGTGACTTTCTGTGTGAAACCATAATCTCTCCCAATTATAGCCCGTCAGTGTGAGATGTGAAGTCTAGATATGGAAGGTGGTCTCATGCCTGTGTGTTTTGCTAAGCTAGGTTATAGTTTGTCAGAGCTTAATAGGTCCACTGCGGTCCATGTGGATGCTGACTCTGCAGGTTCATTAGCAGTCATTAACCAACACCCGACTCTGCACAGCGCTCATATTCATTAGAATAAATACCCCAGGAGTAAGAACAAAATAAACTGATGCTCCAGATGACTGTTAAAATTACTCATTTGGAGTCCAGAAATGAGTAATATACTTTTTTTAATGAAGACTTGGTCTAGGTCCAGGCTGAGCTGAATAATTAAATGGGTATTAAATTAGCTTTTTCTTTTAGCCTAGTTACTTAAATAATCCAAACATATTTGTTCCCAATACAAATTCCCATCTATCTTACTGAAGGAAAATCCCTTGTTTTGCTTGTTTGGGACACTGTATGTATGCCAGCTGGCAGAAACCAAAGTTCACCCTAGGGATCACTGGTTTGGGAGGTCAAGCAGTTGCCAGAAGAGTAAGAAGGCATTGAAAAATAAAATACAGGTCTGCATGATTGCGATTTTTAATAATACTGTACAAAGTGTATTTTATCTATTTTCTTTTGTTCTGTAGATAATATGTGTACATATAAGTAAACCCTAGCTAGTCTGAAGGCTGCAATCAAAATTCATGCACAGTTACTACAGACCTGTTTTTCATTAGGTCAGGCAAACATCTGTTACATTAAAGATATTGTTTTGACAGCATGTCACCACAAGGTGTCAGATTTTTACAACGTACACTTGGAATTAACCCCATTGCCCATACCTAATTAGATTTTTAATTATTTCTATAATTGTGTCCAATAATTCCAAGCTTTCATTTTCATACCTTGTTGGTACACTATTTGGGCCATCAGTTATTTAGTTGCTGAGTGGGCACTGAGAGGGCATCTGGGTTAATGAGTGAGGGAATGATATTATAAACAGTTCTCGTGGATGGGGGTTTCTATATAAACTTGGAATCCCCTTGGCAGTAAGGAGTGTTATCCCTGAACACTTTTCACCTGAAGAAGAGGCAAATAAAACATCAGCTTTTCCCTCAGGTAAGATGCTTATTAGTTGACTTATCCATGCGACATCCACAAAGCTTTAACTGTTGCTAGGTTGGACAAATCTTACTAACTAGAGGCAAACATTGTATTCAACCAAATGAGAAAAAAAGAGTAGCACACGCCTCTTTATTTGGTGCTTTTGTCCAAATACTTACAATGAGAGCAGGGCTGGGCAACTCCAGTCCAGGGGGGGAGAGAATCTTGCACAGTTTTGAGCGTTCCTGCTCAAATACACCTGTATTCACCTCACCTGTTAAATACCAGGTTTAATATGTCTGTTAAAACAGGAAAATCCACAAACTGTGCTGGACCCCGGCCCCTGTTGCCCACTCCTGAATTACTATGTGCAAAGCTTTCTCGCTCAGGCTGCAAATGGGCACTTTTTTATTTTATTTATACATGCGTGAACACCCCTACTGTTAGACAGATTGGGCATAGTTGTTTTGCTTGTGTGACTGAGTTAATTTTATCATGGAAGAAAATGTGTTGTCATTTTTCCTACCTGCCTACCCTGCTGAAAAAGGAACAAACTGGTCAGCTCAAACTGGTCTGGCTGGTTGACTAGCTCGGCTTTTGACCAGCATAAAGTTATGCTTTCATTTAAGTTTGATGGTTTAGCTGGTCTACCAGCATGACCAACCTGAAAGTCAATCATTATGGCCAAGCTAGTTGAATAACATGACCAAATTTGACCAGGATTGTCAACCAGTAAGAACAGTGTGGTCAAGCATGGCCCATTTAAGCTGGTCAAGCTGATTCAGCTGGTGCACAAGCTGAGATCTTAACTAGTATATGTAATGTCACAATTTGAGTATGATGGCTTAGCTGGTCTACCAGCATGGCCAACCAAACTTGTCAACCGGTATGACCAAGCTAGTTAATTAGCATAACTAACCTGACCACACTGGTCCACCAGTATAACTAGCTTGGTCAAGGTGGTCATGATGGTATACTAGCTAGTCCATCAAGCTCAAATAAGAGCTCAACTGATTAACCAGCTTAATGACCAGCATAGGGGACACTTTCTCCAGGGTGTTTTCTTCAGTTTTTCAATCACATTTACCATTAAACTGAATTTTTCAACAGGATAGTTTCAATCAGCTAGAAGAGCAAAGTTCAGGTTGCTAAAGTAGCATTTGTAAGTGCATAGTCAGCGCTTGGTTACGTTATGACTCTGAACAAACACTGCTGTGGTCCAATTTTGGCCCAATGCTGAATGGGACCTTTGCTTGTCCACCTTTGCTAAGCTACTAAGGAAGCTTATCTTAACCTTCACCTTCACCTTCAACCTTCAGTAAGTCTGGTTTATTAAGCCTGTTAAATATTTATATCTGAATTTCCTCCGACTTGTGTAATTTCTCGAGGGGCCCTCCTCCTCCTCCGTGCCGTGTGTTCTGCTGAATACATTGAGAGTGCTAATGCAGCAGGCATGCAGCTATGAACGCATGATGTCGTCTGGTGATGCACAGCAAGTGCTCCACTGAATTCCAAAGCAGAGCACAGGCCAGATTCAACACGGAGAACGAATGGCATCACTGCACAAGCTCTTTCCACAGTTATGGCAAACTGTTTTTGCTGTCTCAGACAATGTTTGAAAGAATGCTAGAGTTGTTACAGTGTGCACTTCCATTACATGTCCGGTCACCTTGAGAGAACAGAGTAACAGTGTGTAGCATACTAAGTCAAAACAGGCGTTATGGAGCTTTCAGTGTTGGTTTTCACAATGTATGATACCGAACACTTATTCAGAAGAAAGATTTTCCCAGTAATAACACAGGAGGATTGTGCCAGACTGAAACCTTCCAAGACCTGGCTAATGGGTGGCGGAGTTCAAATTACTGGTTGTTTGGAAGGGAATAACAGGGATTATCCTGTTACAATGGCATCTGTCAAGGGGTGGGATACACATATTAGACAGTACGTGAACAATCAGTTTTTAAAGATGATGTGTTGGAAACAGAAAAAAAAAAGAATCTGAGCCACTTTGACAAAAGGGAAATTATGGTGGTTAGATGACTGGGTCGGACATCAGGCAAGTCTTGTGGGATGTTCCCAATATGCTGTGGTCAGTACCTACCAAAAGTGCTCCAAGGAAGGACAACCAGTGAACTGGTGACAGGGTCATGGGCACAATGTGATCCATGGAGGCCCTACTTCACAACCTACAGGACTTAAAGGATCTGCTGCTAACATCTCAATGCCAGATACCACTTGGGAAGTCCATATTTGAACAAGTCAGCGATGTTTTGGTTGCACAAAATGGACCAATGCAGTATTAGGCAGGTGGTTTTAATGTTATGGCTGATTGATGTATATTGAACAGTCGTTCAGTCTGTATAATAACCCCCAATCTGCCAGCAGTTTTGATGCTGTGTGACCATCGGTTGTTTTTTCATCAGTCAGAGCTGCTGCTTTTAAAAATGCATTAGCCAGTTTTCCTGCACAGAGAGGTTTTCCAGAACCTTGATACGAGAAATGCATTTATCCTAAGATATACTTGAAATGAACATAATGGCAAGGGAAGGTAGCTGAGGCAATTAGCTAGGAGGACTTTACATCTTCGGCGCCCATCTGGGATTGCAAATGCCTTTGTCATTTGCAACATCTTAGGCAAGCTGTCACTTATTCAAAAGGTCAGAAGGAAGCGCTGAAGAAAGAGACAAATTAAGTGTTGGATAATTGATCCCTCGTGAATGACAGCAGCAGGCTACAGTTTCAACAAACACTGCAGACGCACTGTGCACTGTATGTCTTGGCATTTTTATAAGTCAAATAAGCAGAAGTGTAAGCAAGTCAAAGTAGCAATAGCAGTGATTCTGACTGTCTGTGTTCACATTCCTGACTCTTTGCAGTCCCTAGCAAAACACCATGTCCTCCCGGCCTATCAGAATCATTTCAACTAACCCAGGACGAGTGGGCAGCTACAATGGTAAGCACCTACAATGTCAAACCTTCAGTCCATAAATCACATTTTGGAAAATTGCATATTGCTGCTGTCCAATGAAAAATCTCTATTTTTGTCCATTCTTGGTTTGAACTCTGTATCTTCTCTGTACACTGTATGAATAATTCTAAATGAGTAGACCAATAGAAATGCTCTAAAGGTCTACCTTGACTTCCATTCAAAGTTAAGATCATATTTACCTTCTCCTGTAAAGTCACCTTTTTGTGAAAATGTTCTTGGGCAACAAAGAAGGCCTAAACACACTTAAAATACATGTCTATAAATTGTATTCATTAAAAGAAGTACAATTGTGTATCACTGTATATATTTTTTGGAAACAAACGTGTTAATCGATAAAATACATAGCATAATTATGAAGTCTATATGTACACAGACATGTATTTGACTGTGAATATGAGCAGTTCAGAATTAGTAGTGAGGAGAACAGATGTCAGTCAGTGGGAAACACTGGGGGGACACTGTGAAACCTCTACATACAAGGTAACATTTATGTTAAGGACATTTGCAAGCTTCAGATGTTAATGTAAAGAAACATCAAATGTGGGTTTTTTACTCTTATTTTGACATTTCTGAAGACTTCATAAACTAAAGGTACTGGTTCAATTGCATTATCATGGGCCACGTGAAATATAAATATTAAGTATGTGACTTGGTTGAGGAGAAAAATGCTTAGATGTGTTTTACAACCCTGATATTTTACCTCAGAATAAAACATGCTAATTTCTCTTTTTTGGAGGGCTCGCTGTATTGCTTAGCCCAGCCCAGCCCAGCCTAGCTTAGCATTGTTTTTAGACCTCTAACATTATTGCAATCATTTTGTCTTGCCAGAGAGTGTTGCTTTCCCCTTGTTATTGTGATAGATAATGAGATGACCAGATTGGCCAGGGTTTAGCCTTTAGTCGAAATGTGCAGCACTTTCCCATAGCTGTCAGCTGTGCTTCTGTGCTCTGTGTTAACTTCCTTGCTCAAGAATTTTGATCTAGCGTCTAGCAGCAAATGACAACTAGCAGAGTATGGCAGTGAAGGCAATCCTGGGGAAAACATCATATTCTCCCAAAAAGAGGTACAGCTTTGACTAGGGCAAGCAGGTCTTTCTCTAGTGAATTGGGCCAATGTATATTTTCGGGGGCAAATATAATGATATAATGATATAATAATATAATGATATAATAATGAAGAAAGGATTTTTGGGGGTTAAATGAGCCCTATCTATTATTTTAAATAGTTATAAATACAGTTGTAAATACAGCTATCCATTCTAGGCTTCTTTATGCATTATATTAGGTTGGATTGTTAGTAGAGCTGGTTTATGTGTTGGAACATTACATTGTACATGCTTGTCCGATTATGTAATGAAATGCATTTGGCATTAAAGAACGGAAACTTTAACAGTTGCAGACCCACACACTGATCATCCTATGCCTAAGTAAAACTTTCACAAAGAGGTGACTGAATTTAGGAAAAAAAGACAACCATTTACTGAGCTGCAGTGTGTGTTAACCAGCCCTCTGTTAGCTATCTGGAAATGAAATCATTGTTTTATTGTTAATTTTTGATTTGTGCATCTTCTTTTTCCTCCCACACACTGTATTTTTAGGGATGAAACTCCACAGCCCCAACACCACTGAGTGTGAAGCGTGTGACATGGGCTCCACCGTAGACCTCATCTGCAGCTGTTCTCATGCAGACTCTACCAGGCTTGGTTCTACATCCCACGAAGCCTGGGAAGGAGGAAGACTTCCAAAAGTACAAGGTGTGTGAGTGTGTTGTAAATCATAGTTGTGTTTTTTGTGGGATTTTGGATATATTAGTGTATTTATCTGGTCCAACAAATGTAAATTATTTATGGTCAGAGTAATGTTGGCCAACATTAACTCTTGAAAGTAGCAGTTATCATCAGCAAAAAGATGTTATGTATATTTAATATAATTATTATTACATTTGGAGCTCATTGAAACAAATGTAGACATGGGTAAAATATTGGTATTGGGGACATTATAATGCCTTTATTCAACTGTGGTAAAAAATGGTCACTTATTACTACATTTTCAAGTAATAATTAGTGAATTCAAACTGGAGACTGAAAATGATTGATCTCTGTCTGGTCTTGCTATAGTAAAGAGGACTTAGAGATTTGAACATTTTTGAAGATTGAAGTAATTTCTTTGGCATTTCTTGATATTGAAGCAAGCAGAAAAAGTCAGAGATGGAGACTGGAATGCAAATAAATTACAAATGCAATTAGAGTAAATAATAATTCTGACACCTCCTCACACTCACGTATCTCTATTATAAAAATGGTTCTTCATATAACTAAAAGTAGTTCTTCTGTAGCATTGCTAAAGAACCCTTTGTAACACCTTGATGCTTAAGAGTGCAGTATTCTAAAGACAGGAGACCCTGCACACCAGGCATGTTGGAAAAACAGGACTTTGCCAAAAAGTACCATACAAAAGGGTAAGAAATGCTGGTCAATATATTATATGTCCCTTCTGTCCAGTAAAAACATGTATTTGCAAAATGTGAGTTTACAAGAGAAGGCAACTCTGTTCTTAAGTCACTGTAAAGTAAGTGTTTATTCTGAGTAATTAAGAGAATGGCTATTGGTCTATTCATCCAGATAATGGATGGTCAAGGAATGGAGATACTTGTTTTTCATTGGACAGCAGTGATATAAAAACATAAAACACAGAAAAAAGTAGCCAAAAGTAATAACCATAAATTAGTGCAAAAACAAACAAATAAAGGCTGGACCATCGTTTTATACTATGGTCTCTATATGTGGCTTTATTTAATGATCTGGAAAAGAGCAATTAGTTGAAAGGTAGGTAAAGGAACGGGCTATTCTCTATAGAAACCCATAAAAGCTAAGTTAAGAAATTTAATAGGCAATTATAGGCTATCAGACACATCAGGAAGACTAAAAAGTCTCCAGTGAAATAGTGCAAACAACACATATAAAATATATATATATTTAGTTGAAATTAAAGGAGATGATTTGGTCATATGTCTTGGTAAATGAGTAAATGTTTTATATATCAATGTTTATTAATAGAGCTGCCTGGTTTTAGAGATATTTAACTGCCTACTTGAAGCCCCCTATCCACAACATCCCACTCAACCTTGGTGCACACCTGTAGGTTCCCATTGTCCTCTTTTTTGAGTACCACAATATGGTCAACTTATTTACATACCTAGCAGACCACATGAAGTAGCTAAAGGACCAAAGTTGAACTACATAAAACAAAATGCTTATTGTTTCTTTTTAAAATATCGTTTTTTGTAATGCTGTAGGTTAGCATTGAAAGGTACATCATATTTGCAAAATGTAGCAATATAATACCAAAATAGAGTCTCTAGTGTTTAAGTAACCACATTATCTATTACAGAGTGCACCAACTGTCTTCGGTTGTTTGAGTCATTTGAATGCATTCTGGGAAACAGGGAAACATTTGTAGCTGTTTGGTCAGTGTGTATAAACCAGGCTACATTTCCCTCTGCTCCTGTTTTGCTTTGTCTCCTGCATCGTGGTGTGATTTTCTTTTCTCCTGACCAGTGCCAGCTCTCAGTGGAGAAAAGGCAAGAATGAAGACGCTCTTTCTCAGTGTGATGAAAATTCCAATCCTCTTCTTCCTTCTCTATTGCTTTGTCTGCTCTCTGGACACCTTGAGCTCTGCTTTTCAGCTGGCTGGGGGTAAGTATGTCTCTTAACCTGCCCTAACGAGAGCAGTTACTCAACTTGTGTGTGGCAGTAAATCTTTAATCTAGCACAGGTTTAAAGAAATTCTTACTTTTGATACGTTGGCTAAGAAATAAGGACAACACATGCTTGTTTCTCCTTAAATCAGTTTCCAGTTGTTTTGTCAAGTACAAAAAATGATTATTCATAAGCACCAGGACAAAATCCCATATGTTTGTATTTTTACAATATGTGCTGTGCAACCTTTCCAATAATATTTGTGGAATAATGTTGCCTACTGAGAACTGTTCTTTAGTTTTCACTAAACTGAACAGTATCTCCAGTAGCATCTCTAGTTTTCCATCAGCAGCATAACGCTCCCAGTGTAACTCCTCTAAATGTGATAAATGTATGTAGGTAAGGTGGCGGGAGATATCTTCCAGGACAATGCAATCCTGTCAAATCCAGTGGCTGGGCTGGTAGTTGGAATTCTGGTCACTGTGCTTGTTCAGAGTTCCAGCACATCCACATCCATCATCGTCAGCCTAGTCTCCTCTGGACGTGAGTATTTCGGCCTATCAGAGGTCACACTTAAACCTGTTCCATTACCTCTTCTAGTAAAGTGAGCATTTTCACTTTATTAAGAAGAATAATTCCTTGAGGCCACAGTAAGAGTGTAGACCCTCACGGGTCCAACTACTATTAATAATTACAGCCATTTTTGACCCAGTCCCATCATCTTCACAGTCTCAAAAATAATTGGACAAGCTAAAAATGATTAATATAAGAAGCCTTTATAATACTTGTATGCAAATCCAAGGCTAAAAATCATGGGCATCATCAGATGTTGAGTTTCCTTCCTTGAGATGAGTTGCTAGGCCTTTACTGCAGCTGCTCTCAGTTGATGCTTGTTTGTGGGTTTTTCTGCCTTCAGTTTTGTCTTCATTAAATTAAAAGCATGCTCAATTGGGTTTAGGGCAGTCGACAGACTCTGCTATTTAAAGATATTCCACTTCTTTGCCAGGAAGCTCTTAGCTGAATTTATAGCTCTATACAAATCAGAAATAATCCTGCTAATTTAAGCAGCTCCCATATCATCACTAAACACCAGTAACACAGTTCCACATAGCCATACATGGCCATGCCATTACAGTGCTTCCACCATATTTGACAGATGATAATGGATAATGGATAATGAACCCGTACTCAGGATAATATCGGTTTCATCTGTCCAGTGAATCCTGTTCCAAAATTTGACACTTTTAAGATGTTTTCCAGCAGTTGTGAGCAGGCTTTGTTTTACCAAAAATATTTTTTTCTTCTTTAATAGCTTCTTTTAAATACAGTGATGAGATCATTGGTACATACTGAGCATTTTGCTTGTCATAGAAGTTTGAACTTTACTGCTTGTTATTTGCTGAGCAGGAAAGTTACCAGTAGATTGCACACACAGTGTTCAGCAGCCTGTCTCTGAATATTATTGTCATCTACAGTTTCAGTTACATGTTATGTTTGCCCCAATAATGCATTTGAATGAATTTGGCATGTTTTGGCATTCCTACTTTCACAGTTACAGTTTGGTTTAGATACAGAATTAGGTCTAATGAGAAATGTAATTAAATAATTGTGTAGTCATATGCAAATGAATTATTTACCAAGTAAAACATTTTTTTTGAAAAGGGCTTTAACCATAATCATGGGTGTCCTTCACTTGTTTTAGGGGTACAGCATGTACTCAAAGAAATGTCTACCCCTGGATTTAGATTTTCAGAGAGCTCCAATTTTCAGGATGTTTGATTCTTGAAGTTCTTGCTCTTGAGCTTAATTACTTTACTTACAAGCACACTTCTCTGATGAGCTCGTCCCTCAGAGCAGATGGCATATTTACCTAAAATTCCACAAATTGGTTGGAGGACAGGAGGGGCTGGAAATCTATCACAAGTAGCTTGTAAAATTAAATGTGCGCTAGTCATGCTTGACGGAAAGTTACATTTTAAAAGGAGATGCCGGTGTTAAGTGTCAGAGCCATGTTTGCAGGTACTGCCAGGGAAGTGATGTAGATCAACAACAAATGTTTTATATGTGAAAGGAAAGTAGCTTGATTAGAATAGCTTGAATTCTATTGAGATTCTACATTCTGCATTTTTCTTGTCCACTTATCCACTCGTGACAACAACAGTGGTTTGAGAAACCTAAGTTCTTAGTTTTATTTAAGTTTATGGTCTATCTTGATGCCATTTTGCTATGACGTCTGTTATATATCAAATACATTCATTATCATGTATTAATGGTAGTTCTACTGTCATTAGTGATAGTTCATAGGTTAAGTAATAGTAATTACTAGGTAGTCAGAGTGGTCAGATAACTGGAGCATTAAAATACTGACTGTGAGAGTTAAAATAGTCAGTAAATGCATTCTATGCCACCTTTAACAGTGTCTCCTACATCAGACTTAGAGTTGCAAAATGAGTTTTCCCTGACCAGGGCTTTTTAACATACATTTTTCTAACCTGAAATGCCAAAGGCAGACAGATTGTTTGCTTATCCAGGTTTATTCCTCTTTCCTCTGGTTTGCCGAGGCCATGAACTGAAGCTAATGGGTGTCACAGTGTTTGTGAGTGCGTGCACCTCTGCTTTGGTTTAAAATGCAAACACTGTCTCTGAATCAGCAATTGATTTCAGCACACAGGAGGGTATAATTATTGGCAATTTCTAATGCAGAAGTTGCCATTTGTGAGTTGAGGGCAGGTAGAGTCCTTGCCGTTGTACAGCTTCCAATTAGTTTTGCAGGTCAGTGGTATGAAGGGATGGTCTAGAATGAAAATCATCAGTCTCCAATTCAATATCGCCTTGCCGCAAATGACAGAAATTAGATTTAGTCTAAAAAATATACTGATGGGTTCCTGAACTGATGGGTTTTTAAATTATTTTGGAGATTTTCTGTTCTTTTTCAGTGCAGAGGCTTTCATCACTCTTTCTATCATGAACAATTCAATTATGATCATTTTTCAGTTGGGTAAATGCAGTCAGTTCATGAATAGATTCATTTATGTGTGTGTGTGTGTGTGTGTGTGTATGTTTTAGTGTTGGAGGTGAAGTCTGCTGTCCCTATAATCATGGGCTCAAACATTGGCACATCTGTCACCAACACCATTGTCGCTCTGATGCAGGCCGGAGAGAGGAGTGAATTTAAACGGTAATGAGATTGATATGTCTCTTATCTCCACACAACACCATCAAGCATAAGTTTTTATCCACCAGCATCATCACCAAAACCACCACCACTTTCATCATAATCATCACCAGCTGACTGTAACTGTGAAAAAGGAAGCATGTGTGGTATTAAAAGTATGTAATTATGAATATGGCTCAATCATCATCTGTCCCTGACTGTACCCCTCATCACCAAGGGTGCTTTTTAATTGTTGAGCTAAGCTACCTAACCATTCAAATTTATCATAGATACTACTATCTCCTATAATGCACCAGCATCTTTCCTATGACTTCTCCTAAGATACTGTATATTCCTGGACATCAGGCTGTATGCCAGCTGTTCTCAAGATGGTAGAGGGCGAATATGATGAAAACATGCAAGTATTTAGTATTAACAGTATTAACAGATTGGATATACAAATCTTTGCTGTCATGCAAAACCCTGTATTTTGACAAAATGTGAATCTGAAAGTTCTTCTAACTGTGTAAGTGTGTTATCTAGCTAGTATGAACTAATGGTTACAAAACAAATTACACACTTATTACAAAAAAAAAAATCCAACACAAGAGAAAAGTTTCAGCTGTTTTAGAACACAATGACTTAGGCTCAGTGGTCTAATGTGCTACCACTAAGGCCCAGAGTTTGTGAGTTCGAAGCTGAAGCCATGCCACTTTGCCATCAGCAACCAGAGTTCAAGAGAGCACAATTTGCCTTGTGCTCTCTCTGGGTGGGTGGATGGCACTCTCTCCCCATCCCTTTTAAGCAAGAAAGGAAGGCGTGGGGTCCCCAGCTCCACTGTACGAGCTAACAGATGCCTGTGCAGTGGGTCTGGGGACCTGGCACTTTCCTCCGAAAGGCAGCATGTTGGCTGCCCAGTGATGCCGCATCGGCAGCAAATAAAATAAAAAGCCAGTGGCTGGCTTTGTATGTATTGGAGGACACGTTTTATGTTCTTACCCTCCTAGTGTTATTATAAAAAATATATAAAAAAGGACACAATGTCTTTTTAATGCTCTCTCAAACATGAAACCTTAGAAATTGATTTACATTTAAATTTGGCTGAAGCTTTTATCCAGAGTGACTTATCAACATTTATGTAACACAGGTAGGAGAATGTAGTGTTAGGAATCTTGCCCAAGGTCTCTTGGTGCATTTATGTAGAGTAGTAAGACAAAAACACATAAAATAGAGATCACTAAACAACGAAAAATGGTTTGAAGTGAGTATGTGATAATTTAGTCTATTTTTTTCACAGCACTTATTGTTAGCATAGACAACAGTCAATAGTATTATTGTTAGCAGTGTTGCTTGATTACACTTGCTTGATTGATTTGTCTCTTGCTGTGTATCGACAGGGCGTTTGCTGGAGCTACCATTCATGACTGCTTTAACTGGCTGTCGGTGCTGGTGCTGTTGCCATTGGAGGTGGCCACTGGACTGCTCAGCTTTCTGGCCCGAACTGTGGTCAACAGCTTTCAATTGCAGAGCGGAGAGGAGGCACCAGAGCTTCTGAAGGTCATTACTGAGCCTGTCACTAAACTCATCATACAGGTGAGTGGAGAGGGTATGTGGGTAAGGGCTAACACATATGTGTGTTTGTATGTTTTCCTTTTTTATGCTTTTGAGTGTGGCAAGATTGTTGGTGCCAGACCGGCTGGTTTGGGTACTTCTAGACCTGCTGATCTCCTTGGATTTTCAGTCTCTAGAGTTTACTCAGAATGGGATGCCTGCTCAGAGTTTACTCAGGATAGGCTGCCCTGGGCTCAGGCTCATCAAAAAAATGTAAAAAAAATGTAGCCTGGTCTGATAAATCTTGATGTCTGCTGAATTTCACAGATGATATTCTGTGGAGTCAGAATCTGGCACCAACAGCATCAGTTAACAGACCCAACCTGCCTTGTGCCAACACTTTAGGCTGGTGGAGGTGGTGTAATTGTGAGAGGAATGTTTTCTTGACACCAATGTTCTCTTGGTAGATGTGGTAGAACAAGAGATTTACAGCAAAAAAAATCTGCAGGAACTGTATGACTCAGTCATGATAAACATGGAGCAGGATCTCAAGGGAATGCTTCCAACATCTTGTTAAACTGATGCCATAAAGAATTGATACTGTTTTGAGAACAAAGGGAGGACATACTCAGTATTAGTATAATGTTTCTATGGGACATTCTATTATTATTATTATTACATATAGTACTTACATACTGTTGTTGCTAGAGCAGAAATGGGCTTCTTCAAAACTATTGCTTTACAGCAATATAAAAAATATATTTTTTATATTAAAGAAGTTACTCATTTAATGAAATTTAACCTAACAAGACCTAAAGTTAATCTAATAAGATTGGTTTTGCTTATGAACAATTTTTATACATCAATAAATGCGTACACACTGTAAAGGACAGGTTCGGCTGCTGAGTGAGTGAGTGTGTGTGTGTGTGTGTGTATGATCACTTGTCTGATTACAGTTTGATTGCAGTGCTGGTGATTCAGAGACAACACCGGCTCATTATCAGCCTCACATTGTCGTTATCACATTATATAAAGACTGAAAGCCCCTGTGTGTTAATCCACATTAGCACTTATTGCATCACTTGAGGTATTCAGTGTCTGCTTTGAATATGATGGAAACTCTTTCTGACATCTGTCCTCTCTAGCTGGATAAATCCGTGATAACGGGCATCGCTTTGGGGGACGAGCGCATGAGAAACCGCAGCCTGGTGAAAGTGTGGTGCGGAAGCAGTGGCCTCATGGTACGGATGCACTATTCACTCCATTCACTGTTCATTTACTCATTAACTCCACCGTTTCCTCTCAAAACAGCAGTTAGATTTATGTTTTACAAGGTTAGACATAACTAAATGCATAAATGAATAACAAACTATATAGTCAGGGTTAGGATGTGGACTAGAATCAGTGTTAGGGTTAAGACAGAGACTGAGACTGAGATGTGAGTATTTAGTGTAGATTTGTAAGATGCGAGTACTGAGTGTAGTTCCCTAAGCTCCTTAAGATGGACAGTGCTGGCTCAGCAGGGCTATTGATGACAGAGTTCTGGGTTCGATATTCCGGCTTGGCAAGCTGCCACTGTTGGGCCCTTGAGCAAGGCCCTTTACCCTCAGTCAGTCAGACTATTGTGCCACTTCATAGAACTTTCCTTTCCTTTGGGCACAGATAAGTACATGATTTCACTCTAGAGTGGCCCTGCTGTCTAACTGCAGAAACAGCAGATCAGAAGTTCAAGGCATCCCATCAAGGCTATAGTTCCTTCATGGTCAGGAGTCTATGTGATAGGAGAACTCCAAACCTGCAGATGGGAATAGACAGATAGGAATAAACAGGAAACCAATTACTAACCTGCTAATAGACATACTGTGCACTATGTTGTCACTCTTATTTGTGGAAGAAAAACAAAACTGTTCCAAAAACTAATTGCACTAAATTACCACCTCTGGTAAAACTAACCCAGCTCCAATAGTATTTTTGCTGAATACAAGTGAATGAGATCTTAAGCACCCGCATGGCATCTACCATAGACCATATTAATAATAGTGGGTCCAATCATGATGACCTACCATGACCATGATGAACTACCTTTACATGTTAAAGGTTCTTCACACTCACACATCTCTATTACAAACATGCTTTTACAGAACCATCCAACCAGGTGCTCAAGTCAAGTGTGTTTGAGTAGGGACTACAAAACAATGTCCAGGACACACAGCCCCAATCTGGACATGTGTAAAAGGAGAAATGACAAGGAGCGGCATGGTTTATAGACGACATTCATTGTTCTTGAGTTTAACATGCCGGCAGGTTTTCTGAGAGCACTAGGGGTGTACTTCTCACAGAAGAAACTCTCGCAAGGTGAAGCTGTACAAGTTACAATAATGCTTGTCATCTACTACTTACAAAGGAGTAGAAATATATAAATATATAATACATGTACAAAAAATTACTTTATTGGAAATGCCAATTCAATATGTCCACTTACTGTCCACTTTATTAGAAACCCCTCCTTTATACAGTCACTCACTGGACAATTTATTAGAAACACTTGTGCTTTTGCTAACTGACTACTTTATTAGAAACAGCTTTCTTGTGTTTCTAATAAAGTGGCCAGTGAGTAGAGGCGCAAGGAAGCTGTTACTAAAAAAGTAGCCAGTGAGCAAAATGGGTAGGTGTACTTCCACTCACTGATCACACCTACCCCGTGCTTCTATTCCCTGGCTGAAGTGTGTTAGTGGAACATTGACTTTCTCTCTGACTGTTAAAAGACAGCTGAGCCCTTCAGCTCCACACACAGCCTCTTTCTGAGCTATAGTATAAGAATGCTTTGACACTGCAGTGCTCTTCATGTTCTAGCTAACAATTCTGGGCATATTTTAGTGAAGCCGTATTGAAGAAAAATGTGACGGGCATTCATTACATTCCACACAGTGTGGATTATAAACTGTGACCAAGTGTAGAAAAATCAATTGAATAAGTTCTGCAGTGAAGTGAAGAGATGGCAGTTTAGCTTTAGCTTTAAGCTCTCCAGGTTGCTCAGACTCAAAGAGAGGGCGGAGCCACGTAAGCCTTGTTATTGGTCAGGGTTATGCTGACGTAAGCCTAACCACTTTTAGGACCATTTACATTTACATTTAAGGCATTTATCAGATGCTCTTATCCAGAGCGACTTACAAAAGTGCTTTGCTATTTACTTAAAAATAACTTCAGCTAGTTTGAATAGACTAGAATTCAACGATGCCTCTAAGTTTAGACACTACTAAACACAAGTCAGTAAGGTGATTACTCTGTTATTCGCCCAAGTATTCCCTGAAGAGGTGGGTCTTCAGTCTGCGCTTGAAGACAGTGAGCGACTCTGCCGTTCGGACACCCAGGGGAAGCTCGTTTCACCACTTTGGTGCCAGGACAGAAAAAAGTCTGGACGCTTGTCTTCAGGGCCCACTCATTCTACATAGAGAGGAGAGAAATACTGGTGAAGTCCAGCAGACCTTTGTTGAACTTTGGGAAGATATTCGGAAGACATACTTTGTACATTTAAGATAAGATAAGATAATCCTTTATTAGTCCCACAGTGGGGAAATGCTCAACACTGGGGGCCTTGAGGAGCCAGATAGATTTAATTTGGAAAAAAACCCTCAGATTTCGGTTCCCAAGGCCTTTTTATTTTCACTTTAATTTCCCATAACCTTAAACCTTGTCCTAACGCCACCACTAACTTTAACCTCAACCTAAAACCTAAATGTAACAATTTTCCTGGTCCTAAACTTAACCCTAACCCTTTCAACAATTTCACAAGACAGTTTGTTAACAATTTGAACTTCTGTAGATCTGTAGGGGCTTATGTGTACAGTCCTTATAATGCAACAGTGGAGGGCTACATAGAGAAAAGTTAGACATGTCCAACTTTGGGAGAAGAATAGATTTAAGACGTATTACCAAGTAAAATGAAGGTGTACTCACAGAAGATAACTTTGCCCAATGAAATCCCCAGCATTCAATAAACTCCTACAGAGTTAGAGAGCTGATTTCTTTCCTAAAATGAACTCTTTGAACTCTGTTTGAGGTTTAATTTAACTGGTTACTTTTCTGGAGGAGATAACGATGCATTTTTTGCAATGGCTATTTCATAAGTTTCATACAAGGTTTTTTTGTGCATGTGTTTTTTTTTTTGCTGTAAAAGTGTCATTCAGATGGAAATAACAGTAATAGTGTTTTATATTTATGCTAATGCTCTCTCTCTCTCTCTCTCTCTCTCTCTCTCTCTCTCTCTCTCTCTCTCTCTCTCTCTCCCCTCTCTCTGTCTTTTTGTAGCCGCCTGTGAATGCTTCTCAGAATTGCTCCTCTGGGTTTGATTGCTGGAAGGAAGCTGACCAAACCAGTGCAGAGAGATGTACGTACGATCTATAGGAGTTGAATGAGCATGCTATACGGTAATAGTCAGGTTTCCTGGAATGTAATCAGTCTACATTTACATGGTAATGGCCTGCTCATGCATTCAGTTCAGTTTTATTATGTTCATCTTTTTTGTTCCATGCATTTTTAAACAAGCTCTTAATAAATAAACACTGCACAGGAAGACTCAGTATGATGGCAACCTTGCATGTCTTTCAAACTAACATTGAGTATTTACCATTAACTTTCATTCACCTTTCTTTCATTCTTTTTTCATTGCGAGCCCTCATATAATGCAATAACGACAGATGTGCATTTGCTAACAGGTGCTTTATTAACCGGGGTTTTGGTGTACTGCGTGCTGTTGGTTCCTACTTGAAAAGGTCCTCATTAACATGGTGGAATGTGTCCTAATTTTTTAATTTTCAGTTTGATTTAAGAACCTAAACCTCCCAGGATCATTAAAATGGTTGGGAAGTTATTATAGGTAGGCAGCGGAAATGGCTTGATGTTACGTTGGATGTCTGATGACTGGAAGTGGAGGAGGAGAAGGGTGTTTGTGCTATCATTTTGACAAAATCAGTCCAAATCTTGAATGTCTAAAGTTGTTATTTTGACAAAAGTATCAAAACAACAAGATTAAGGTCAAATAAAAAACAAATATTCTAATGCTCCAATTCAAAGAAAAGAATTCATTGTTTTGAGCTAAAAGAAACTACAGTGTAAGCCATACATTTCCACTGGCTCCATTGCTGAGCTGCCTACACTTTAAGTATAACTGATTCCATAAAGCACTTAAAAAGGGTTCTTTGACTTGATAGTGAACCTTTCAGTGCCATATAGAACCATCTACAAAAGCCTTTCTACCAGTCTAAACATCTATTTAACCAGACAAAGAACCATTTAGGCTTCCAAATGGTCCTTTCACTTCACATTGTTCTATATTCTTTACCAGTGATCACTAACTGATGTGAGACATCCATGGATTAAATTGGTCCATGAAAAGATATATATTTAATTACTGTCACACATGGTACACACACACACACACACACACAAACATGGTAACTCCAAAATTGTGACCCCCATAGCGGTAGCACCTTAGACTACTGTACCACTTGGAGCTCCAAAAACATTCTTAATTTTCAATGGAAGTCAGTGCAGCTGGACATAAAGGTTGTGTTCTGTTCTCCCAGGCTGGCATCTGTTTGCGAACACACACATGTCAGACCTGACTGTGGGTTTGATTCTGCTGGCTGTGTCTCTGTTGGTGCTGTGCTCCTGTCTGATCCTCATTGTCAAAGTCCTCAACTCAGTCCTCAAAGGACAAGTGGCGAAAGTTATTCAAGTCATCATCAACACAGGTAACAGTCTTTGGGATCTGATTAGAAATAACAAATGAATTAATCTGCATATTTTTGACCCTGTATGTGTAATGACCTTATGTTGATTTCAGACCCTCCCCCCCCCAAAAAAAAAAAAATGTCTTGTTAAAATGTCTTCTATTAAAAATGCATCATGTTGGCACTCTTTCTGTCCCCTAGTTAGCCAGCTTTATCTTTTCCACAACCACTTGTGATGTGTGTTTAAGGTAATTGACAAATTATGATGAAGTTTTAACTATCTAGCTGACAGTTTGAGCTCAATAATTGATTTGAGGAAGTCCTCTTTGTTTATTATTCCACCCACAATCTGCAATGTACCAGCATTACTGGCCGCAAAACAGCCTCAGTGCATGATGCTACCACCACCATGCTTAACAGTTGGTACAGTGTTCTCTGGATTGAACGTCTCACAGTTACACCTTCAAACATACATATTTTCATTGTGCTCAAACATCTTTGATCTCATCTGACAGTAAAACTTTCTGACAGAAATTGAATGTGTTGATTGTGGGGCAGGCCTTTCAGATAATTGCAATGAAAAACTTGTGAGCGTAGAGCGTGACACTGATGTTTCAGCAGCTTCCAGGCAATGGCAGGCCTATGCCTGATGATTCTTGGGTTCCTGATCATCCAAACCAATTTCTTCTGTTTCTACATGGACATGTTTTACATATGCACCTTTTCATATGTTATGCACTGTGTATGTGTGTTTCCTCTGTGTAGATTTCCCCTACCCATTTGGCTGGCTGGCAGGATATCTGGCCATGTTCGTCGGAGCAGGAATGACTTTCTTAGTCCAGAGCAGTTCCGTCTTCACCTCTGCCATGACGCCACTCATTGGTGAGTCCAAGACTATTTTTTTGCTCTATCATGCTGGTCTACAGTTAGAAACTGTAGGTCTTGTTGATACACTGTGTTAGCCTTTCTTCTGATTCTTTAGCTCTGCATCAGTGGTCAGTTTTTGACCAAAGAGCTGCTCTTGGCCATGAACACCACCATGTCATTGTTACTGCTATGCTGAGAACGGACTACCACTCCAATAGTTTTAGTCCAGCAGAGGTTCTGTGGACAGAAACTGACCAAGGATGAATGGTATGGAGGGAAAGCTGAAGTACAATAGAGGTACAAGATAGGTGGAAGTAGAGGGTAGGTGTTATTGATAAAGTAATCTGTAAGTGGACATACAAGGTCTGTATTTCTAATAAAGCAGCCAGTCAGTGGTATTAGAAGGTAGCCATTTCTAACAAACTGGCCAGTCAACGGAAACAGAAGGTAGGTGTTTCTAATCAACTGCCCAGTAAGTGGACGTACAAAAGCAGGTGTTTCTAATAAAGTGGCCAATGACTAAGTACATAATGATATTTGCACAGTACCACATACTTCAGACACTGAAGTCAGCAGTGTGCCCTGCTTCAGTAAATCCGTAACATAGCCACAGGAAATGCTAGCTTTAATTAAAATAAAGCTCTGGCTACACAACAACATTATGAATGTCAGCACAGTTTCTTTGTATGTCTAATTTGGAGGGGGGCATAAACAGAAAAATGGCTTAGGAATATAATTATGTGGTGCAGGCCATTAGTTGAGATATACCTAATGTGGAGAAAAAAGAAAAAAAAATACTTTTACTGAGAATGTTTATTGTGTGCCAAGTCCAAAGACCAGAATTCAGAGAAAGCGTCAGTCTAAGTCAACAGTAAAGAGTGAATTTTTGATGATGAAGGTGTTTGGAAGGCATACATTATTGAACTCATTCCTTCAACACGCTCAGTTACATTTTAAGCTTTGGTGTTTCCCAATGAAAGCGAGCAAAGTTCAAGGAACAGTGATGGAGAAGGCCTCAGAAGCCTGCATGCCAGTGGATGTTAAATATTGACTTGTGAAGACCTGTGTAGTGGGAAATCAGGCCGAATTATCATTCACTCTCTCATTATGTGACTCAATTATTATATTACTCTCTGCCTTGACTTGCTGACTGCTGTGTAATGATGCCTCTTATTAACTTTGAAGTCAGTCAGATTGGCCACTGTGTCTTCGAGCTGGAGTTTACCACGGCGATCATTATTTATTAAATCTGTACAGAGTGTTATTGGACTCTGAGGTTTTAATTGTTAACAAGAGCATCTGCTCTGCCAAGAAGACTCAAACCCGCCGACCTCCGTCTTGCAGCTTCGATTGAAATCATTAAGGGAACAACATGACTGGCACCAGGCCAAGCACGACTGCATGAAGCACTAAAATGAATTTGCCTTAAAAAGGAATATCTTTAATAAAGTTGCTAATCTGAAAGAGGTGTAACAATGATGAGTGAAAGTGAATTAATTAAAATGCTTCTTCGGGGTCTTCTTGATAATAAGTGTTTTGCTCCAGCTAAATTTGAAAATGAAGAAATAAAAATAATGAGCAAACTAATTAACGCAAGACTTTTCACAAACTTTTTCCCCCTCATTTTAAGGAAAGCAACTAAGCATTCTCCAACAGTCTCACCATACCACTATATCAAACCACTACAGAACTATTATGTAACATTCCAACTATCCTTTGCTCAACTACCCTTGCTTTAACTCAGACTTACTTAAAGTGATAGA